>NC_082730.1:19765170-20024386 GCF_030144855.1 Hypanus sabinus | reverse complement strand
GGAGACTGTTGAAGAGGAGGAGGAAAGCATGCTGGAGGTGAAAGGTCATTCTCTTGTGCCTCCCATGTGCCCTCCACATAAAAGACATGGTTCCCTTTTGACTAGGCTTAGGGAATGAGACCCTCGGGGTATTGTCTAAACATTCCTCCTTTCATTCACTGGGAGCTTAGAATCTTAATAGGCAATTGTTTGGGATTTGGGACTTGTGTATGTTTTGAGTCCAAGTCCCAACACTAATTAGGCTGCCTATAAAATACAAGTTGCTGATTCATCAAGGAATGAAATGGCTCAGTACGACTCTTTTAATCCAGTGACTAAAAATACCACCAGGCAGAGCACTAACCTATGTGGAGCATGAGTTTAATTGTCTGCCTGAGTTGGAGCATTGGCAAAAAGAAATGTAGTTGCTCTCGGCACCTTGGTACTAGGTTAGGGAGACGTCTATTGGATGAAGTGCAGCACTGTGACACGCCTGGTAGAGTTGTTGATTCTCCACTCCGGCGACCAGGAATCGATCCTGACTCCCAGTGCTGTCTGTGTGGAATCTGCACCGTCTCACCGTGCTGGACTACCTCTGAATGCACTGCATCCCAAAGGCCTGTGGGTTGCTCATCCCTCCTCTGTTGGTGGAGTTGATGGCAACGTGGGGAGAATAAAGTGGGATGCTGTGTGTAGAATGGTTGACTGCCTGCTGGCTGGTATAGATTAGATGGGCTAAAGAGACTATTTCCAAAGCAACACACACAAAATATTGCAGGAGATCAACGGGTCAGGCAGTATCTGTCGATGTTTTGAGCTGAGACCCTTCGTCAGGACTGTTTCCATGCTGTTTCTGGAATATTCTGAACCCGTCCTGTACCCCTCCCCACTGTGCCGTTGGATTGAGACCTATTGTGGAATTTATCATTGCATGATAACACTGGAAGTGTAGGTCCTGGTTGGGAGTGTTTCCTGAAGGCAATGTCTTTTTTTTTTGGAGGGTGGGGAACTATGCCCTTGTTATTGCTGCATCAAGCGCCCAGAATTTCCAACTAAAAATGGAGAATGAATGAATGTTAGGCATTTTAAACAAATTCTTAACCATCAACAAAGGTTTGAAGAAATAGTGTATTATCTAGGCCATAAATCCCTAGAGGCTTCAGAATGAATCTGAAGCTGTGAAATCACCAGGGAGACGGGAATTAAGCTTCTCTGCTCTTCCCTTCTAGTGCTTTTCTCTAGTCATTCCTACATCTTGTACTGGGAGGAGACTTTACAATGTAGAATTGTAGTCCAGAATGTCACCTTTCAGGTGTAAGGGGAAGAACACTATGGGTAGAGGGTCACTACAATGTGCTGGAAGGTGGGCATGCACGGTGCTGAAACTTTCGCACTCGGACTGCAGCTGGAAGGACGCCAGCTCTGTGGCTGGATCTCCTCCAACAAGGCCACCGAGGCCCTCCCCCGGATCTGCCGGTAGATATCCTGAACGTTGGGGGAGGTCCAGGCTTTCATGCCTGTCTGCTCCAGTTTAGCTGGCTGCCTCGAGTCGGTGAGCTGAGCACCATGGAGAGTGCACAAGCCAATTAAAACAGTGTGAACAATCAGACAATGAAGTTATTTCTGCCTCTGCAGGGGCTTAGAGCCCGTCTCGAATTAGAACTGCTCCTCACCCCCAGCAGAGAGAGAGAGAGCTGACAACCTATGCTTATACTAAACAGCTACAAGCAATTCTGCAGATGCTGGAGATCCAGAGTAACGCACACCAGATACTGGAGGGATTCAGCAGGTCAGGCAGCATCTATGGGGAGGAATAGAGGTCGGACTGTTTATTCCCTTCCATAGATGCTGCCTGAACTGCTAACCACAATCGCATCAGCCATCAGGGTTCGATTCCACCGCTGTCTGAAAGGAGTTCGTACGTTCTCCCCGTGACTGCATGGTTTCCTACAGATGCTCATGTTTCCTCCCACATTCCACAAATGCACAGGTTAGGGTCAGTGAGTTGTGGGCACACTGCTTTGGGACCAGAAGCATGACAACGCTTGCAGGAAGCCTCCCGAACAAGCCTTGGACTGTGTTGGCCTTTGACGCAAAATGATGCACTTCACCATATGTTCTGATGTCCGTGTGACAAACAAAGCTAATCTTTCTAAGGTCCATATAATTGCAGAGATATGTCAGGAACTTTCTGGGGTTTAGCTGAGAATTCATGGACTCATCCTGACTTCCTCTCTTTCAGAACGGGATTGTGCATCGGGATCTGAAGTTGGAGAACATCCTGTTAGATGCTACTGGCAACGTCAAGGTGAGAAGCACGTACTTCATCACACTTCTGTATGTTGCGATGAACATTTACAAGATAAAGGAATTGTATATCCCTGACTTTATGCACAGAGAATCAACGATCAACTTTATTCGCCTTGTACATTTACATGTATTAGGAATTTCTGTGGTGAGTGCATTAACTACGTGCACAAACAAATGACAACATCCACCAATTATACAGAATAAAGAATTTTATAAAAATAAAGTTAGTTCCGATATGGAATAAAAAGTACATAAATACTAGCATGTATTTACAATGTAAAGAACATTATTAGCAGTGCTTTAAAGTGTTTACAGTGTAGAGCAAAGTAATTTGTATCTGAATATTGTACTTTTAATTGTATTAATAAGAATTTCTAGAAATTGCCCTAGAAGGGAATTGCTATCTATGATGTATAATTTTAGTTTGGGGAGGGAGTAAACAAGGTTTCCACGAACGGGATACTGATCTTTATCACTCTTTTACTCTACCTCTTCAATGATGCATCACTCTATTGTTCAATAAATTCCATTCACTAGACTAAAACTGGCTAAAATAGTAACTGCTGCCTCCTCACGTCACTTCCAAACCTATAATGAGATTGTTTTGTGATGGGATCCATAAAAGGTCATTGTAACAAACACACTGTCGCCTAGCAACTGATACCGACAAACTCGGCCATCATTCCTTTTCTTTTTCTCAAAAGTCTCTTCAGTGTAGTGGCAATCTCACTTTCTCTGTTCACCACCCCCTCCAAACAACTAGATCATCCTGTGTATAGGTTTTTCGTTAAAGACCACCTACACTCAGCCTCTGCCCATTTGGAGCTAAAACTGTGGTCGCAACTGCTTGTTATCAAGGGCTACTTATTGTTAAAGACCACCCAAATTCTCTTCCAAAAGCTGAGATCTCCAGTTTTCTTTTATAGCCATTGCCTTGTGGTTTCTATGTGTGAATTTGTTTCTATCCCTCCCTGCCCCCACCTTCTCTCCCAATACCTTTTTTTGTTGCTCTCTCTCTCTTTTGTCCCAGTATCAGTTTTCAAGGCCCACCATTGGAATTGTCCAAGAATTAGGGAATTCTGCAAAATTAAGAGTTGGCTAAAAGTGATGTGTTGATGTTAAGATCCCAGAATAGTCCTTCCTGATAATTATCCTGATTTTAGAACTCTTTCTGGAATGCCTCATTTCTGTAGCCAAGTATTTCCTTAGCCAGAGGGTGGTGAATCTGTGGAGTTCATTGCCACAGACAGCTGTGGAGGCCAAGTCATTGAATGTATTTAAAGCAGAGGTTGGTCGGTTCTTGATTAGTAAGAGTCAGGTTACGGGGAGAAGGAGGGAGAATGAGGCTAAGAGGGATAATAAATCAGCTATGATAGAATGGTGGAGCAGACTCAATGGACCAAACTATATAATTGAAAAAAATTTTCACTGGAATTGTCTATGAGAATTACGGGGAATTGAAAGAATTGGCAAATTAGGTTCCTATGTCTTCTGGTCTTGTGGTTACTTGTCGTGAAGATTGATGTAAAAAATCATCCCCCATATCCTTATTTTCCATTATCAATTTCCCAGATTTGCGTTTGATCAGTCCTTTTCAGTTGTCTGCTGAAACTCTTGTGATCTTCTGGCTAACTTTATCTTCTACTGCTGAATTTTTGTACTTTGTTAATCTTTTAATTGCTTGTTTCTTTTGTGTATATATAATCTGTTCAGTCTTCTGACATGCTACCCGTCTTTGGACAATTAAATTCCTTTCTTTTGAGGGTGATGCTACAGTTTTTAACAATAGCAGTGGATCCCTCCTAGGATTTATTTTCCTTTCTTGTTGCAAAGATTCTATTCTGTGTGTTTGGAAATAAATGTCTGTATGTGCAGGTCTCTTACATGGATGTGGCAGCTTGAATATTGTGAGGGAATATCTTCTTTAGGGAGGAGAAAAGTAGTAAAACAGAATATTCTTTGAATGGTGGGACATTGAATGGTATTGGTTTCCAGAGAGACTTCTGTGCTTGTGCACAATGCATGTTACAAGTAACTATAACAAGCATTGAAAGAGAAAGCTATGAAGGTTTGTGTCTTGTTGGGTTGTGTAAACTCCAATGGGACTACAAATGGTATATGGTGTACAGTCCAGCCTCCCTCCCTACTTAGCAAAGGATATATTTCTAAGAAGAAAACATAATGAAGATTCATCAAATGGTGCTAAATGGATATTAAGTAGACTAGACTTTTATTACTAATTCTTCTAGACTTGGGAGAATAATCACACTGAGCCATTACTTTTTACAGGTCTTAACAAGGGTAGATGCTGGTATGCTGTATACCCCTGGCTGTGGTATCTAGGACAGAGGGATGTGTTCTCGGTAGTTTTTTTTTAAATGGGATTATCCTTTCAGCACTAGAAATTTCTTCACCCAGAGGCCAAATGTATCTTTCCAAGAGGGCTATGGAGGCTTGGTCACTGGGGTACATTCAAGAAACAGACTGATAGATTTTAGAATGCTAAGGAATTAGTAAAACAGGAAAATTAGTACAGGATCAGTGAATGACGAAGGAGGCACGAGCTGCTGAATGTTTCGTGTGTCCTTGTGTACGTTTGTTCTTCAGGTGGAACTCCCCATAACAGAACTAATATTTGTGTTAGCTGTAATTTTTTTTTTGCTGCTTTCGACATCTTGACCTACGCACACTCCAAAGTTATATGTATTTTGTTTCTCTAATCTCGAGGCCGTGATCTTTGCTCAAAGTCCAATCTACTACTTAATTTACTAGTTAATTTTTAATGTGGCTTGAAATATAAAAGAAATTGAATCTGAGGACACTGCAGGAACAGGCATACTAACTGGTGTCTATGTTCATGGGGTAATTCCTGTACCTAAGTCCCTTCATAAGGCACCACCTTAAAGAGGGAATTTTATCTGTTTCAATATGTGATGTTTACCTAACAGATATTATGCCAAAATATCATTTGAATCCAATTCAAAGGTCTGTTGGTGATTTGTGATGCTTAAGAATCGTTCTGACCCCCTAGTGAAGTGTATGAAGTCTTTTGGAGGGGGCGGGGGGGGGGGCAACATTTTACCGAGAGGATAGTCAGTATGTGGAATGAGCTGCCACAGGAAGTGGTTGAAATAGGTACGTTGACAACATTTAGAAGGTACTTTAAGAGGTACACAGATAGGAAAGGCTTAGAACAGGGGGATTCCTAGCCTTTATTTTTATGTTCCATGGACCAATGCGATTAAGCAAGAGGTCCGTGGACCACAGGTTGGGAATCTGTGGCCTAGAAGGATATTGGCTAAATGCAAGCAGTTGGGACTATCTCACTGGCATTGGCCAAAGGGCCTCTTTCCGTGCTATGACCAGGGTAGAACTTGGCATGGCTTCTGCTGCCCCCCAACGGGAACATGACCTTCTGACCTTGGCTTGCTAGAATTGCCAGCAATTCTAAAGTGGAAATGGTGACGCAGTAGGGACCAGCTCTCCTTCTGCCCAGTTCGTCCAATGAAAACAGTCACAGCCCTTTTTTTTTAAGAAAGTAGGAAAGTGAAACAGAATTGTTCTTGGCTGTCTGCCTGACTGGTGTGTTGGAAACTAGGCCAGAAAGATCCTTTGGGACCTTATGGAGCCCAGACCAGGATCTAGCCTCTCCTACTTTCACTTGCTCTGATATATAAAACATGCAATTACACACACACCATCTGTCAGTTCCCCTTGGCTTCATCTGATCCAAGCACATAAACCTCCTCCTAAGTAAACATGTTGTAACTGCACTGTTTGGCATCCTTTAATAACCCTGTATACATGTACGTGTTACTTATCATATACACAGCATTGTCCTTTGAATTTTCAATTTGATTAAGAATCGAAAGAGGTGAACTAATGGGAACTTTACCATGATAGGATTTCTAACGATCTTGATTTTTTTTCTTTCCAGATTGCTGATTTTGGCCTGTCCAATTTATACCACCATGACCGCTTCTTGCAGACGTTCTGCGGTAGCCCCTTGTACGCATCTCCTGAGATTGTCAATGGGCGGCCCTATCGGGGTCCTGAGGTGAGTGCCCTGCCCCTTGATGATTCCTTGGGATAAATCAAAGAATAATTGTAGAACAGAAGGAGGCCATTCCGTCCATTGAATAAAACGTGTGTATGTTGGGAGTCGAAGATAAAAATGGAAAATGAATTTATACTGCAGGGAAACACTCTTCAGCCCAACTGGTTGTTAGTGATGGAAGTGAATTCCTGAGCTAGTACCTTTTTCCTGCATTTGACCTGTGTCGCTCCGAACATTTCCTAACCATTTCCTATCTAAATGTTATTTTAAGTATGGTAATTGTGAAAACAGAAAATGGTGGAAATGCTCAGCCGGTCAGAAACCAACTGTGGTGAGAGAAGCAGTTAACATTTTAACAGGTCTTTCTGCTGAAACCTTAACTCTATCTCACTATCCACATTTGCTGCCTGGCTTGAGTATTTCCATCATTTACTGTTTTTGATCGTGTTATTAACTTAAGACTCACATATAATCCCAGTAAGGAAGCTTAGAGAAAATTCAGCCCGATGACCAATTGGAATATAGACTTTACTACCAAAGAGCAAAGGTGAAATTCAAAGGCAAGGTGAATAAGTAACAAAAATGACAATGTACAGTCACAAGCTGAGATGAGATGAAATAGGTGGAGGGCCACGTGGAGGACAATCATTGGTCTGGAGTAACACAAAATGTTGGAGGAATGCAGCTGGTCAGGCAGCATCAATGGAGAGGAATAGACGGTTGACGATTTGGGCTAAGACCTATCATCAGGAATGTTGGTCGGAAGCATCAACTCTCCATAGCAGCTGCCTGACCTGCTGAGTTCCTCCAGCAATTTCTCTGTGTTACTCTAGGTTTCCAGCAGAATCTCTTGTGTTAATCATTGGTATTGGTTTGTTGGGACAAGTGGCTTGTGTGCATCAGAAATTCTGTGTAAGCCTACCTGATGTTGGAATAAATTCATATTATCTAAAGGGGAAACTTGGTTGAATGTATATTAATATATTGGACCAAATAATAGATAGTTGGCACATAAACCATGGGCCTTTCCATTATCAAGTGAAAGTTGACATTTTACACTGTTAGTTTTAAGCAGCCCCATTCCATTAATCCAGCTTGATACAACAATTATAACACTTGCTGGTACAGGCAAAGTGACACTGACTCCCTCTGCATGGTTTATATTGCTACTGTCTATTGGGCATGAGTTTGTTTAGAGGGACTCGCACTGTGGCTACGGAGCTGTTCAGTGATTGTGCCAGGCTCTTGAAGGGAATTGTACATGAATCTTTGGGCCCACAATGTTATGTCAACCTTTTTACTTGCACTAAGACCAGTCTAGCTCTCCCCTCCTTGGATTGGTTCCTTCCATTGTCGACCAACTTGCATATTAACAATAGTTCTGCTGTTCTTCACAGGTTGACAGCTGGTCCTTGGGTGTACTGCTATATACCTTGGTCCACGGCACCATGCCTTTTGATGGACATGATTACAAAAACCTGGTCAAACAGATAACTAATGGTGAATACCGTGAGCCAACCAAACCGTCAGGTAAACAAAGTCACTCATGTAACTGGCCTAAATTTTGGTATAAGTAATGAAATGCTGCAGTTGCTAAGATGGTATTGGAAACATAATCTAGGCAGGAATTGTTACTCACATTGGAGGCTTATTGAAATCCTTAACTTCTGTTCAAAGTTCAAAATAAACTCATTATCAAAGTACACATATTTTACGCTAAGATTCATTTTCTTGAAGGTGTTCACAATAAATACAAAGAAACACAATAGAATCAATAAAAAACTGCACACAAACAAAGACAGACAGGCAACCAATGTGAAAAACACAACAAATCGTGCCAGTACAAAAAGAAAAGGTGGGGGATTAATATTGAGAACATGAGTTGTGAAATCCTTGAAAACGAGTCCATAGGTTGTGGAATCAATTCAGTGATGGGGTGAGTGAGATTATCCCCTCTTGTTCAGGAGCCTGTGGCTGAGGGGGTAATAACTATTCCTGAACCTGGTGGTATGGTACCCAAGGTTAAGGCAGAAGAAAGCCCCTTGGGGTTTACTGTCCATCTAAGATCAGCGATTGTGCCCAAGGCAGGGTTTGAACCTTGCACCATCTTGATGCATGTGACTTGGCATCTTACCAAGGACTGAAGTTTCTAACTGTGTGGTTAGCAGATTATGGTGCATAGTTGAACTATTGTTCACTTACGTTATTGTTTCCCCAAGTCCAGATCACTTTCCACAATTGTGGCTACTGGCACTCACTGCCCAGTAATTCACCCCTGCCTCCTGTTCACCCAGAGCCCAAATGTTGTCTTTGGATTCAAATCCCTCTGGCATATCATCTTCTCCCCACCTCTGTTATTAAATTAGCATAATTTATCACATATTCATGGAAACGTGCAGTGAAATGCATAGTTGCATCAAATCAAATCAGCAAGGATGTTCTGGGGGAGCGCACGAGTATTGCCAATCTTCCAGCTTCAGCTTTGCATGTCTGCAACTTGCTAGTCCTAACCCATGCAAGCTGAAGCGCCCGGAGGAAACCCACACAGTGCTGGGGAGAACATACAAACCCATTACAGATGGCGCGCGGAATCAAGATTGATTAAGATTCAAGATTCATGTCACTTCCTGTACACAAGTGTAACGGAGAACAAAATAATTGTTACTCCAGATGCGATGCAGCAGAAAAGTCGAGCGCCAAAGATAAAGAACACAATTTTAAATCTACGATAAAATGCACAAGAAAGCTTGTATATAGATTGATTGTGTGCCCATAAAGTTACGTTAGGCTGTACTTAAGGTGACTGACAGGAAATAATAAAGTAGTGGTGGAGTTGGTGGGTGAAGGTGTTAGTCAGTCTTGCTGCTTGGGGAAAGCAGTTGTTTCTTGAGTCTGTTGCTCCTGGAGTGGGTGCTATGTAGCCTCCTCCCTGCTGGGAGTGGGACGGATGGGGTCCTTCGTGATGTTACTAGCCCTTTTCCGGCACCTTTCTGTTTATATATCCTAAACGGTTCTGGTGATGCATGGGGCAGTTTTGACCACCTCTTGTGAAAATTTGCAGCAATCAAGCGATTGTGCTAACCACTCAGCTTCCACATTTCCCCCTTTTTACCAGATGCTCTTATCTCTTCCAGCCTTGGCCACCTCCAGAGAGCAAATCTGCCTCTCTCATACAGCACCCTTGGCCCTCAGCAATGCTACCTCCGTCTGTCTCGGGCTGGAACTCCAAAATTTCCCACCAGACCTTCTCTCCCTCAGGCTACTATTAGATAGCTCGTTAATGCTCGCGTTGCTCAAGCACTTGCTCTCTTCTCCTCACTCTCTGACTGAATGATTTGAGTTGCAAGTTGACTTTCCTGTAGGGAGAAGCCTTGGGTATGTTGTATATTAAATGAACCTCAGGGTAGTAAATGGTAACTCCCACTCAGTGGTCACTTTATTCGGTACCTCCTGTACTTACTTAGTGGCGACTAAGTATATCGTTGCGGTCTTCTGCTGCTGTAGCCCATCCACTTCAAGGTTCAGGACGTGCATTCAGAGATGGCCCTCTGTATACCATTGTTGCAATATATGCTTTTTTAAAATTACTGTTGCCTTCCTATCAGCCAGAACCATGAATCTCCCTCATTAACAAGCCGTTTTCACCCACAGAGCTGCATCTCACTGGATGTTGTTTCTCCCATTGTTCTCTATAAAATCTAGAGGTGGTTCTGCTTGAAAATCCCAGGAGATCAACAGTTTTTGAGATACTTAAAAAGCCCCTCTCTTGATTATCCCATGGTCAAAGTCACTTGGATCCTGTTTCCCCCCCCCTCCCCCATTCTGATATTTGGACTGAACAGCAACTGAACCCCTTGACCATGTCTGCATGCTTATGTGCATTGAGTTACTGCTACACGATTGGCTGATGAAATATTTGAATTAGGTACAGGAGTATGTATTAAACTGGCCACTGAGTGTATGTACTTAGATAATAAATTTAAATTTGAGTGCAAGATTTCGGTGGTGGTTGGTGGGAAATTTGCAAATGGTGTGCATTTTGGTTATTTATTTTATTTGTTTTGCAGATGCATGTGGGCTGATCCGGTGGTTGCTGATGGTCAATCCAGACCGCCGGGCCACCATTGAGGACGTTGCTACTCATTGGTGGGTCAACTGGGGCTACAAGACCCAGGTCTGCGAGCTGGAGTCAGCAAGGGACTACGAGTCGTCTGTGACCATCAGTCTGGACTGGTTGCAGCGGCCGTCTCGCTTCGTCTTTGAGAGCGGCTCCAAAGTGCGCTGCTTCTTCAAGCAGCACGGCTCACCGCTGGAGCGGCAGAGGTCGCTGAAGAAATCGAAGAAGGAGAACGACATTTCCAACTCGTTGCAGGAAGGGGGGGCGACGGAAAGCACAGGGAAGTCGCTACTGAAGAGGCCGAAAGGGATCCTGAAGAAAAGGAACACCTACGAGCATCGATCGCACAGCGCGGGCAACGTCAGCCACTCCACGGAGGAGACCGTATTTGCTTATCTAGACTCAAGCATGTCCACAATGGAACATGGCAGACAGCAGGATGGTCCATCGGTCCCTGCACCAAAGAAAGGGATATTAAAGAAGCCGGCAAAGAGGGAGTCTGGGTATTATTCCTCACCGGAGCAGAGTGAGTCAGCCGACTTGTTGGACTGTGACAACCCTGTCTTTGAGACGGTGACTTCTGAAACCCACAGCGATTTGTGCGACAGTGCCAAAGACCCCTCTGCCCGGCGCAAAGGCATCCTCAAGAGGAATGGCAAGTTCTCCTCGAGCAGCACGGACTCTGCAATGGGCAGCGCCACCCTGAAGAGTCTGGGGTCCTTCAACGAGCTGGCCTTTTCCGACATCAGACTCTCGTCGAACAGAAGCCACCCGTCGAGCGCGGTGAGCGAGGACAGCATCCTCTCCTCCGAGTCCTTCGACAGGCTCGACCTGCCCGAGAGCCGGCAGGAGCGGAGCCAGATGCGGAGCTGCGTCTCCGCCGACGACCTGCTCCGCCTGGATGAGGCGGAGTCGGACTGCAGGCCGCGCCTCTGCAAGATGAAGTGCTTCGCAGACCACTTGGCCGACAGCAACTTCTCCCTCACCGACCTCGACAACGTGACCGAGGTCTATAAAAAGGCTGTGGCAATCTGCAATAAGTTGATCTGACTGGGACATCCTCAGTGGCTGTGTGATCAAGCCCCAGGCCTAATTATGATTCTTTGTTTGTTGAGACTGGAAAGATTACAGGCCAGGCACACAGCTGAAGTTAGAGATGGTTGAGTAAGAGGAAACCAAAACACAAAATAGATATCATGGCTATAGAATGTGAAGAAAGATTTGGGAAAGTGGGGCAGCCAAGGCATTGTGCAAGGAGATACTTTTTTCCCTCTGTTAACCTATGTTTCTTCAACAGACACATGGGAGTTCCCTAAATTGGGACCAGACGCAGTAGTAGTGAATCCCTTGCACTGTGAAGTCTGAGCAGTGAAAGAGAGGCGGGAGTGATATTATGTAACGATGGGTGATCAGATTGTGAGTATAAACTAAAAGGGAAGGTTAAGAACTAACCTGGAGAAATGAAACAGGGAAGGTTTCCCTTTCTCCCTCCCTCACAAAGTATACGGGGAGGGCAAGTGTTCGAGAATTTCAGTGGCGATAAAATATGCGACGAGGAAAGCTCCATCTCTAGCTTACATTTCTACAATGGACTTGGCTGGTTGCAATCGTTTAGGTCACTGGTCAGCTGACACGTACCTTGTGTAACTGTCTCTGCCAAAAAAATTAAAGTACAGGAAAATTAAACAGTTGCACCAGAAAGAGGAGAAAAAACAAGTTTACTATTTATGTGTCAGACATGTATATATTTTGAAAATTAATTTATTTTTATTTTCCCCACCCATCCTCGTCTCAGACTTTTGGTTGAATGCAAATGAATGAAGTTTGAATAAGTTTACTATTATAATGAAGTAGATTTTTTTTCTACTAGTTAATTATAATAAAACTGAATATAATCTTCAGAGCAAAGAAAACCAATTGTTCAAAGCGAGGAAACTGTTCGTGTTTCCCTGGGGGAAGAATTAATGCCAAGACAAGCATTTTTTTGACTGTCTTCTTAACACAGGACAAGATTTGGCATTTGAGATACAATCAGAATACTGAAAATTTATTTTTGGTGTTCAGATATACTGTTCTGGATTTGGATGTTTGTTTTTAAGAGGGAAGCTAAGGGGATAGGGTGTCAGGAAAATATGGTGTCTCCTCAACATTCCCTTCCAGAAATATGTTAATGTATTGTTAATTCATATTCACATGCTGTGATGTTGCATGCCATCCTGACTGAATGAATGTTATTATGACTGATGAATTTTTTTTTGAGTGAGTACTTGAATCCCACTTGGGAGTGTTTATTGTTTAAAATCTACCCTCTCCACTCCCAAACCAACCCCTCCCCATTCCATTCACATCAAATGCTGCTTTAAAAAGGCTAGGTGTTCAAACTTCGGCATGAACGATCTCACTTTGAGGGAAGGTCCACCTGGAGGTGCGCTAGCTTCCTTTCAGTTCCTTTGTGAATGCTTTATGTGTTATTTATGTGAGGCGACCGATGTTAACTGGACGACATTGCTGTGTCCAATTGCAACAGGCCAGTTCCCCCTCTCTCGTGCAAGTTCAGCCAAAAGAGGGGAGACCTGCAGGAGGAGAATGCAGAAAGGAGCAGGCCGAAATTTGACCATGAGCCCCTTGAGTCTGGACAGTTGACTTTTTACTTTGAGGGGGAAACGACTTGTTTTCATTGAATTTTTTTTTCTTGAAAAACCAGTATGAGATTTGTAGAAAAAAAAATGTCAAACCCATTTTGATATGTAAATTATGATGTATGCCAATTATTGTCAATTTTGTTTTTGAATTGTGCAATGGAGAAATATTGGTCTGGGGTGAAATTGCTTCACAGTGTTTGCAGAGAGCAGTTCTAAAATTACCCGTCATTTGGCTATGTGGTGATCCTTCACAGTGGCTGATTCCTTGACCACCCCCGAAAACTTCATGAGCAGATTGGCGGTCTATTTGTCCCATTGACAGGAGATATGAGGTGCTGAGAATGATGATGATTGTAGCTAAAAAAAAATAGGTAGCAAAGACTGTTAACCACGGGGATAGTCTATTCAGCCTAAGTTTGTTAGATGGTAGTGATCTACCATTTAACATCTTTGTAACCCTAGTGGTCAATCTTTGTGTAATTTTGCTGGGAACGGGAGTTTCAGATTTCCATTTCCACTTACCTCGGTGGTTGCATCATCACCTTGAGTAATCTACTACTTTCTAGACAATTTCCCCCTATTTGGGACTTTGGGGCAACTAGGGGATCTACAGAAATCTTTAGTTCCTTTAATCCTTAAACACCTCAATAAGACAACTGCTACGTGGAACTCTGTTAGAACTCTGGTGTGTTGCTGAACCGATTTGGCTCAGACTGAAGCAACCTTAACTACTGGTATGATTGGAAAGGGGGAGAGTAATCTACTGGAGTGAGGACGGGATGTTTCGCTGTGATACTAAAGATCAATGTCCAGATTCAAACTTAAGAATAATCCCTTAAGCAAGGGATATTGTCATCCAGCCATTGCTGGGGTATGATCATACATCTTCAAGCAAAGATTGGGACCAATTTTAAAAAATACCAACGGGAGAATAATGTGATCATGTTCATACCAATATTTCTCACCTTGCATGATTATGAGACCTATTTTTGCCCCATTATAGAAGATGCAACTCTGGGGCGAAGTGATACGTTGCCTTGCTGCCTACTTGCTGTGGATTACATGCTTTGTCCATGTGTTCCTTGAATTACTAAGTAATTTGTATCAAACAGAATGTCATTCTGAAGAAATCTGTGATTTGTTTTTGTTCTAAATGGCTAATTTATTTTTTTTAGATGGTTAAAATCCATTTGCCACAATAAAAGAAATTGCCTTAATTCTCATTAGTTTTTGCATTTTATTCTTTAATTAAGCTATAGGAAGTGGCATGTCTGTGATGCAGGTTGTGGAAAGTTGCTAAGGTTGTGTTCCATAGAATGAAAACTTTGCTTCAGCATGAGTAGCTGTAGAGTGGGAGGAGACGTGTGCATATCCATCTTCTGTATCCTCAGTTTCCTGTTAAATCCATCTTCAACTTCTTCCTGGCTTGGCAAATTCCACTCTCTTAAGGAAGGAAGTTTTCCCTAACAAGAGAAAATCTGCAGCTGCTGGAAATCTGAGCAACACATGCAAAATGCTGGAGGAACTCAGCAGGCCAGGCAGCATCTATGGAAAAAAGTGCAGTCAATGTTTCAGGCTGAAAACCTTCAGCAGTTTTCCCTAAATCTTTATAACAGTCTTTTTATGATTCACATTTTGACTTTGTGGCAGAAACATACATTCTAAGTTGATCCAGTAAAGTCACTTCGTAAGGGATGCTGTGAACTCACTGATTTCTTTATTTGGGGTGAAATAGACCTGGCCACTTCAGCCATTCTGGATGCTCATGATTTCTTTCATTTCTGGGGTGTGTACTTGTCCACTTTCTCCAGTAGCTCTGCTTCATCTTGTGGGTCTCATAGCTCAGATAGTTTTGTAGCAACCAGCTGATTCTCTTCCCTCCCTTCCCCCCCCCCCCCCCACTTCTCAGCTACAATTGGAGAGAAAACAAACTTAAATTTACTTGTATTTTAAATATTAAGAGATCTGTCTACTGCACTTCAGAAAGGAAACAATCAGATTCAGGTTTATTATCACTGTTGCTATATTTTGTTGCTATATGTCAGATGTACAGTGGAAGACAAAGCTACTGTAACTTAAATGGGAAATAAAATAAGACTAAGGCAAAGGAGCAGAAATGGGACATTTGGCTCCTCGAGTCTGCTCTACTGTTCTATCATAGCTGGTTTATTATCCCTCTGATCTCCATTCTCCTGCCTTCTCCCCATAACATTTGTCACCCTTATGAATAAAAAACCTATCAACCTCTGCTTTAAATATACCCAATAACTTGGCCTCCACAGCTGTCCATGGCAATGAATTCCACAGATTCACCACCCTCTGGCTGAAGAAATTCCTCCTCATCTGTTTTAAAGGGACATCCTTCTATTCTAAGGCTGTGCCCTCTGGTTATAGATAAATAGATCCAAAGAAGAATAGTGAGATAGTGTTTATGAACCGTTCAGAAATTTGATGACTGATGGGAAGAAACTACTCCTGAACAGGCTGCTGTACCTCCTCCATCAGGGTAGTAATGACGAGAGCACAGAGGGTCCTTAGTGATCCAAGCATCCCCACCTTCTCGACACACTGCCTTTTGAAGATATCATCAACTGTAGGGAGGCTTGTACCTAAAACGGAGCTGGCTGAATGGACAACTCTGCCGCTTTTTTCGATCCTGTGCATTGGGCAATGATGTAACCAGTCAGAATGCTCCCCACTGTACGCCATTGAGTCATTGATGATATGTCAGAATGGTGGTGCAAACATTCACCAAACCCAAAATAGTTAACTGTGAGGACTGAGTACATAGATTCATCTTGAAGCCCCTTGTTTAAAAAATTATTTTGTTCATTATGTACTGCACAGAGATTGACATGGATGATCATAGTCTCATGACCAGGATTGTTCTTGGCAAATTTTTCTACCGCAGTGGTTTGCCATTGCCTTCTCCTGGGCAGTGTCTTTACAAGACTTCATTATCAATACTCTTCAGAGATTGTCTGCCTCGTGTCAGTGGTCACATAACCAGGACTTGTGATATGCACCAGTTGCTCATGCGACCATCCACCACCTGTCCCATAGCTTTGTGTAACCCTGTCTGGGACGCTAAGCAGGTGCTACACCTTGCCCAGGGGTGACCTGCAGGCCAGTGGAGAGAAGGAGAACCTTGCACCTCCTTTGGAAGAGGCATATCTCCACCCCACCACCCATTCAGGGTGATACAATCAGAGTTTGTGATGATTAAAGCATTTAACAAAGTGAATAAATGAGAACTATGTCTTTTAATAGAAGGATCTAAAAATATAGGGAGGGTGGTGATCGGGGGCACGAAAATCAGAAACCCAGAAAATCAAACTTGATGTATTTGTAGGTGATGTAAAGAAACAGTTCTTCATGTAAATAATGGAAATCTGGAACACATTTAATTTCCCCACCCAAAAGAAAAGACTGGATATAAACATTTTGAAACTTTGATTACCCATTGCAAATATTTCACATGCATGAACACATAGGAGTATAAGCTGAAGCAGGTAAATAAAAGTTTGGATATCAATTGAATGAAGGATCAGTTCAAGGGACTAACAAGCAGTCCACTGGCTTTCCTTTTGATGTATATATATATAAATTCAAAATTCAATTAATGTCTAAAGCAGTTCCTAATGAATTAGTTTAAAGCCTAGATTGTTTCTAAAATTACATAGCTGTTGCAATGCAATTACTTCATTCATTTCTGTAGTCTAACTTATTACCCCACAATATTCTCAAAATATTGGCTGGGGTGTGGATTGGAATTGTATGTAAATAAACCATTATGCCCCAGGGTTATGTGCCTGCCAATACAAACGAAAGTTATCCATAAAATATTTTTGTCCTAGTTTCAGTGTCTCATTAAATATTTAATAGCTCCATCAATGCATGCAATTACCATGGGTTGCCAAATCTGAGTACTGACCTAGAATTACAAATTAAACTCAAACATCACAGTACCCAAGTCCAAGATTACACTAAGTATTTTTTTTGTTGTTTACATTTTACTTCCCGTTCAAAAGTAAAGAGAGATTGACTGATACTCAACACTTGTCCATTCAAGCTGCTAAGAGGATTTGGTTCCTGGTGTGCTCTGGAAAAGCCTTTCACTGTGGCTTGTTGCCTGACAGATGGATGGGTGAGATAGAGAGAATTAAAATGAAACCTGCAAATGTACTTTTCCTCATAACAGATGTCAACAAGGAGAGAGTATTGTGGAACATACACAAAACGCTGGAGGAGATCAGCAGATCAGGCAGCATCTATGGAGAGGAATAAACGTTTGATGTTTTGGACCAAGATTTGTCAGGACTGGGAAGGAAGGGAGCAGAAGCCAAACAAGAAAGGGAGGGCAGGAAAGCAGCATTTATAATCAAGAATTGCCGCCATTCAGACTAGGCTCTCACTGCTTCCGTCAGGAAGGAGGTATAGGAGTCTCAGGACCAGGTTCGAAAGCAGTATTACAGCTCAACCACCAAGCTCTTGAACCAAAGGTGATAACTTTATTCAACTTCACTCACCCCAACACTGAACTGTTCTCATAACCTGTGGACTTCACTTTCATGGTGGACTCATCATCTCATGTTCTCAGTATTTACTGCTTATTTATATATTAATATTTCATTGTTTCTTTGCATTTATTGTGAACGCCTGCAAGAAAATGAACTTCATGCCTGTAAATGGTGACATGTAATAAATTTACTTTGAACCTTGAAGATGGCAGGTGATATGTGAGACCAGTTGAGGAGAGCAGTGGGGGCGGGAGATGAAATAAGAAGCTGGGCGGTGATGGGTGGAAGAAGTAAAGGGCTTTAGTAGTTGCAGAGGGGAGTGGACCACGGGGGAAGGAGGTAGGGCATGAGGAGGAGGTGAGGAGAAGATTGTTTATTCAGGCATATTGATAGTCAAGAATTCTCTATTCAAGCAAATTGATAATCAAGAATTGTCTCTTCAAGTCACCAAGATTAAGGAGAAGTCATTGAATGTTTATTCCTCTCCATTGATGCTGCCTGACCTACTGAGATCCTCTAGCACTTTATGTGTGTTCCTCAATATTTCCAGCCTCTGCTGAATCTCTCGTGTTTAGGAGAGAACAAAATGTTTAGGGCAATGGAAAGAGGCTTAGAGGCATTCATACAGGAATTTTCTACACTCAGGGGCTGGTTGGAATCTGGAATGCACTACCTGAAGGAGGAACTCCCCCAGCATTTAAACAGCTAGACAAGAACTTGAATTGTCAAAACCTGGAGTAAATATTTGGGACCAAGTGTCAGTAAATAGGGTTATACAGCACAGAAAAAAACACCTTCACTCCATTTGTCTACCATGGGCCCATATCCCACTTCTGTTTTTTTTTCCTAATCAGAAACTTGTTAAAATACCTTTTAAATATTGTAATTATGTCTGCCACTACCAGCTCCTCCAGCAGCTTGTTACATATAACCTCCTCCCTCTACATGAAAGCTTGCCCCTTGTTCATTTAATCTCCATTAAATTTCTCCTCTCTTCAACCTCTGCCCCCTAATCTTGAACCCTCCCAGAAGAGAGACTCTCTCTCTCTCTCCCTCTCTCCCCCCTCCCCCTCTCCCTCTCCCTCTCTCTCTCGTCTGTGCCTTGTAATTTTATAAATATACAACTTAGAACAGTACAGGCCTTTCGGCTCATAATCTTATGTCAGCCTTTTAAACTGCTCTAAGGTTAATTTAAGCCTTCTCTTCCACATAGCCTTCCATTTATCTTTCATCCATGTGCCTATCTAAGAGTCCGTTGAATGCCCCTAATGATTTGCCTCTCTACCACCCCTGGCAAAGCATTTCACGCACTCACCACTCCGTGCAAAACAAAATCCCCCTACAATCACCTTAAAATTATCGTTCCTCTAGGGTCACCAGTTCAGCCTCCTACATCCAGTGAGAATGATCCCAGCCTATTCAATCTCCCTTTATAAGTAAAATCCATCTTTATATCCTGAGAAGCATCTTCTGCCATCTATCCAATGCTAGCATATCCTTGCAGAACAGTACACCAAAACCCCAAGTGCTACCTGACCCATCTTTGGCAAAGCTGCAAGATGATATCTCAAGATGTGTAATTGATGGTTAGCATGAACCTGATGGGTCAAGCAGCCTGCTTTGGAGCTATAAGATTCCATAAATTTAATACAGCCAACTAGATTAAATGATCTTAGCCAGTGCCTAGTTGCAAGCTGGACAATGGACTGCCTATTTTCTGGATGTAAATTATTACCTTACAGTGACCGCACTTTCTCTGCAGCTGTTACACTTCATTCTGCATTCTGTTATTGTTTTACCTTGTTCTACCTCAGGGCACTGTGTAATGATTTGATTTTTCTTGGAAGGTTCAGCTTGGAAGGACGTCCCTTTAGAATAGAGACGAGGATGAATTTCTTTAGCCAGAAGCTGGTGGAAATGGCACGTAATGAATGACTGAAGGGGTTGGTGAATTTGTGGAATTCATTGCCAAGGACAGCTGTGGAGGCCAACTTATTGGGCATATTGAAAACAGAGATTGATAGGTTCTTGATTAGTAAGGACATCAAAGATAACCAAGGAAAAGGCAGGAGAAGGGAGTTAAGAGGAAAAATAAGTCAGCCATGATGGAATGGCAGAACAGACTCGATGGGCCAAGTGGCTTAATAATCTGTTCCTATGTCTTCTGGTCTTATGATCTGTATGAACAGTATGTGAGACAAGCATATACATTATGTGACAATAATAAACATTGTACCTTGATATATGTGCTGACAATATCTCAATTTTAATTTTCATCCAGATACCTTTACCAAAAACTATCTGAGGTGACCTTTCTTGAAGATGGCCTTCCTTTGATGCAAGTATTTTCTTAGGCCTAGCTAAAAACAATGATTATTTGGACATGGCAAAGCATTGGAGGAACCATAGTTAATTAAAGTCAGGTGCCCTACTAGAGCAAAGTTCTCTACATCAATAAATATGGTGTTGGAAAATTTCTTTCTGCACTTCCTTCCTTTGGAGGTCTATCAGTAATGAACCCTTTTCCCTTTCCATATTGATAGATTTCTAAGGAAGCATATATATAAGACCTCCAAGTGGACCACAACCATGTCGTAGGGTTGGGAGGCTTGCATGCCTTAATGACCCAGAGAGCTATGTTGGCTGCAGTCAAGACCCTGTGCTTTGGCTCTTGGTAGGGCCAATCAGGTCAAAGGGTCAAGGCCAGACTAAGCGTGGTCCACCGGTGCTCCAGGGTCAGTGGTTCAGCATCCCTGTCTGGTCAAAATATAAATTGTCATGGAAAAAGCAAAGAAAAATTCCTCTACAACTGCGTGTGAGTGCATGGACAGACAGAAATGGAGTACCTTCATTGCTGCCCCAAACGCCAGTGGTGTGACATAGGACCAGAATTAGGCCATTCAGCCCATTGAGTCTGCTTCAGTTCAATCAGAGCTGATTTATTATCCCTCTCAACCGAATTCTCCTGCCTATACATTTCTAATGATGTCCATTGGTAATATTTCACTAGACAAATTACCTTTACGTTCACTTGCGTTATATAAGATTCCTGATGGAGGAGCAAAGATTGTCTTGGATATCTGATTGTTAACATCTGGTGCATAAAGTGCATCTGATTCATCTATCACCCCCAGAGCGTCAATTTAAAAAAGTTAATCACTGAAATGTATGTTTTTGTTTAGATTGAGATGCTGAATGAGTGATAAATGGGCTGCGAAGTGACAATTTATCAGTTAGCTATTTTAAACGGAGTTGGTAGAAATCCCTGTCCAACAATAACAGCTCTTGGCAAGCACGTCCCGTGTTTATCAGGATTTGCTCCTGCAGGAGTTGCAATCCAGAACTTAAATAGCCAAGGAAGAACTTCCAGCCAAAAAAGTAAGGGCCAGAGGTGGACAGAAGATATGAAATCCTGAAAACACATACCACACCACCAGGATCAAGAGCAATTATAAGCATCAGGTTCCTGAACCAACAATAATAACTTCACTCACCTCAACACTGAACTGATTCCACAACCTACAGACTCACTTTCAAGGACCCTGCAACTCATGTTCTTGGTACTTTTTTCATTATTTGCACAATTCATCTTCTTTTCCACTTTGCTTGTTTGTTGAGGTTTTCATAAATTCAATTATATTTCTTTATTTTCCTGTAAATGTCGACAAAAAATGTGAATCTCAAGGTAGCATAAGGTGAATATGCATACTTCAATAACAAATTTGCTTTGACTTTGGCTGGGCTCAAGGGCAGTTTCTATTCCACTGTTTAAAACTATTGAACAGTCCCCTTGTACAATAAGACTTGCTTGACCTTACATTCTACCTTATTGTCTGTACACACTGCACTTTCTCTGTATTGGTAACACTTGATTCTACATTCTGTAATTGCTCTCTGCTTGTACTTTCTCAGTGCATTAATGCACTTTTGTAAGGAAATGATCTGCATGGTTTCGAAGATTCAATGATCCAAAGCATATTTATTATAAAGGAATATATAAATTATACACATTGAGATTTGTCTGCTTACAGGCAGCTACAAAGCAAGAAATCCAAGCAACCCAATTAAAAAATAAATAAAGACCAAAATCACTGTGCAGCGAAAGAGGGGCAAAAAGCACAACATCATGCAAGCAGTAGAAGTAAGCAAAAGCATTCTGAACTTAGATCCACTCCCCGGAGCAGCCAGAGAGGCTCAAGCCTCAGTCTCAGTTCATAAATTAGAAACATAGAAAACCTACAGCACAATACAGGCCCTTCGGCCTACAAAGCTGTGACATGTACTTGCCTTAGAAATTACCTAGGGTTACCCATAGCCCTCTTTTTTGAGCTCCATGTACCTGCCCAGGATTCTCTTAAAAAACTCTATCATATCCGCCTCCACCACCGTTGCCGGCAGCCCGTTCCACACACTCACCACTCTCTGCGTAAAAAACCTACCCCTGACATTTCCTCTGTACCTGCTTCCAAGCATCTTAAAACGGTGCCCTCTCAAGCTAGCCATTTCAGCCCTGGGAAAAAGCCTCTGACTATCCACATGATCGATGCCTCTCGTCATCTTGTACACTTCTATCAGGTCACTTCTCCTCCTCCATCACTCCAAGGAAAAAAAGGCCAAGTTCACTCAACCTATTCTCATAAGGCATGTTCCCAATCCAGGCAACATCCTTGTAAATCTCCTCTGCACCCTTCTATGGTTTCCACATATTAGCGGGACTAAACGCCACAAAAACTCACCGAGATGAAGAACAGCCTTGGTGCCACGGAGAGAGGAAATAGCATTGTGGGAGAGTGAGTGAAATCAGCCTGACCCTTGCCTCCAGTCCTGACACTCGGGCTTTCCAGTCTATCTGTAACAAAAAATATACTGAGAAGGTAAATGTAAAGGCAAGGACCCAGCAGGGAATAACACAATCACTTAGCTTCCTCGTGACTTTGTGTGAAATTTGAAGAAACTGATGGAATTATGACAAACTTAGATAGGATCTGACTGTGGCCATGCTAAATGTTTTTCCGAACTTATCCTGGTGGAAATTTTGATTCATTCAAAGATAGTTACGAAATATGTTTCACAAACTAAGATGCCTCAAAACATTTTGGGCTCAATTTTGGCAGACGGTTTGTGCAAAACAAACTCCCACAAACAGCAAGTAATAATGGTCAATGGATTTGTTTTAACTGAAGGCTAAGTAATGCCAAAGCTAATTCTGTTCTTCAAACTATTACTATAGGGATAATGTAACGTCAATTTGTGAGAATAGTGAGGATCTTGCTATAACACTTCGTCCTTTACACAAGAATTTGGAAAACTTGGCAATTTTAAGGATGCCTGATGAATTGAGTTCCCTAAGAAATTTCCCCCTATACTATATAAACTGGGACTTGAACCCCTGACTGGAAGACACAGAAGTGACCTGCTACTGAGCCATGCTGTCTAGAACGGTTGTAAGTTGTAGGAGCTGTTTAACAGATGTACAGTTCTTTCAGTATTTTTACTATAGAGTGGAGTGTTAAACCTTTACTTCAATGTACCTTGGCATTCTCCATAAACACATAATAACAATGATGTGGCACTGCACATCTGAATTACTAGTTTAGTACAATCCAAGAGGTTATGTTTCCATTTATGATTAGCTTTTAGTAGAATGCTAAGTAAATTTACGCAAAGCTGAATCAGGATGCAATTTCCTATTCTATGATAGGTCATAAATCTTCTCATGTGTCATTGCAGAATGCATTATATCAGTGTAACAAAATACAATTTACGGTATTGTAGAGAGAGACCTGACCTTTAGATAATTTTGTGCATTAAGTGTATGCACTCATAGGAATGTTCTTTAGCATTATTGAGTGAACTTTCAACAAGTTGCAATGTTGTAATGCTTGAGAGTTTCAATACCAATGTAACCTTTTGTGTCGAGCAAATTGATCACACCCCTCTTCCACATCCTAATCCCTATTTTCTCTTACTTCTCCTTTGTTCAACTCTCGGGACATTCCAATTAATGTCACTGCTTCGCTTGAAATTGGCATTGGAATTGATTTGTTATTGTCACATGTATCAAGATGCAGTGAAAAACTTGTGTAAAATCCATATAGATCCAATCATTACACAGTGCATGAGGCAGAATAAGGTAAAAGAATAACAGAGTGCAGAATAAGGTATAGCAGCTACAGAGAAAGTGCAGTGCAAGTGAACAATAAAGTGTAAGGTCATAACGAGGTAGATTGTAATTTCAAGAGTCCATCTTATTGTTCTAGGGAATGCTTCACAGTCTTATAACAGCTTCCTTGAGCCCAGTGGGTCATGCTTTCAGGCTTTTGTATCTTTTGCCCAATGGAAGAGGGGAGAAGAGAGAAAGCCCAGGGTGAGTGAAATGTGTCATTTGCATTAGCAACCAACACAACCAAGGATGTACTGGGGGTAACTCGCAAGTGTTGGCACACAATCCTGCCCCAACATAGCATACCCGCAAGTGCTCAACAGAACAACACTACAAGCAACAAAACACCAGTCAAACAAGCCCCTTTCCTCCCTTCCACCTACCACTCACACCCGAACACGTACTCACTTCTCCAATCACTTAGTGAGCTCACAGTTCCTGCAGACGATATTCGGAAATAGTGGAAGACACATTGTACTTGGAGCAAGGTTCAGCCGGCTTTTGGGAAGAAGGAACTGATTGAGAATTCGGTTCTGTCCAGATTTTCTTAAAGATGTGACCAAGTCACTCAACTGTACTGTTAGCTATCGGATGATAAGGGGGCAACAAAATATGTAAAACCCATTTTGTTTCTAGTTCTTGTGCAATAAATTAGGGACATTGGTCTGACACAAATTCTTCTTGATCATCATCATCATTACGTGCGATGTCATATGACATGAGCGAGCGATCATGGTCTTTATAACTATGACTGTTCATGGCAAATTTTCTGCAGAAGAGCCTTGCTTTTGCCTTCTTCTGGGCAGAATCTTTACAAGATGCATGACCCCAGCCACTGTCAACACTCTTCAGAGATTGTCTGCCTGGCATCAGTGTTCGCAGAGCCTGGACTTGTGATGTGCACCAGCTGCTCATATGACCATCCACCACCTGCTCCCATGGTTTCACATGACCCTGGTCGGGGGGGCTCATCATGTGCTACACCTTGCCCAAGGGTAACTTGCAAGCTAGCGGAGGGAAGGAGCAGCTTATATCTCCTTTGGTAGAGATGTATCTCCACCCCACCACCCTTCTGAGTAAATCCATAAAATGCAAAGAAATAGTTCTGAAGAAGCATGGTCATTCTAGTGGTGGTTAGTTGTGTGGGAAGCTCTTCCAACCAAGTGGAATTCTGTCAATCACAACCAGAAAATCCTGCCTGCCTGCTTCTGCTGTGAATGCAGTCCACGATGGAGTGGTTATGGACCCCAAATGCAGCCATACAGACTCACAAATGACATCACGAATACCAGCGTCCTCGCCATGGACTCTATCTTCTCACTGCATTTGAAATGTCACAATTATAATCCCAGCCACCTCGGGCTTTCTCTCTTCTCCCGCCCTTCCGTTAGGCAGAAGATGTAAAATCCGGAAGGCACATAGCACCATGCTGGAAGGCAGCACGTATCTCACTGTCATATAACTCTCGAGCGGACGGCTTCTATAATAAGACAGACCCTTGACCTCACACATCTACTTTGTCACGGTCTTGCACTGAACTTCACTTTCTGCGTAACTGGAACACTTCATTCTGCAATCTGTTATTGCTTTTATCTTGTACCACCTCAATACACCATTGTAATCTATATGGCTGGCATGCAAAACAGAACTTCTCATACCTTAGAACATGTGACAACAATAAACCAGTTACCAAATTTTACCTATCATCCTCTAGCTATCCCCCGTCCCCTCACCCCACTTTTTTATTCTAGCATCCTTCACCTTCCTTTCCAGTCCTGAAGAAGGGTCTCGGCCTGAAATGTCCACTGTTCATTCATTTCCGTAGCTGCTGTCTGACCTGCTGAGTCCCGCGGACATTAAGTATACATTGCAGCATATTTCAGTAATATCTTGCCTGCTCTTGGTCAGCTGAAGTAATCACCACTCCAAGGCCTTCATTGCCATGTTCCAGAACGACATCTTGGGTAGGCCAGATGGTAACCATCTCCTGGAATTTGGAGGTATGACTTCATAACCCACAGAGTCCAGCCTTGAACTCTGGATAGCTGGTCCATCTTTAATCAAAGAAAGAATTCTGTCTTAGGAATGTAGTCCGGTGTGTCTTTTAAATCAAAAACCTTTAAAATGTTAGTATCCTGTGTTCTTTTGCAGCAGTAGAGCTTTGGACAACTCCCCAATATATCGTTGTAATTTGTTACTTCTGGCCTGTGTACAGGTCATGGAACACTTGCTGTGCTTTGTAGCTTGGAGACATACAAATTCCAGTATCAAAGGAATTGTAATCTCTCCCACAACCCGGGATTCTGTCTCCTCTACATGCAAGAAGTGAATATATCAAGGCTGCAAGGATTACAAAATAAACTTCTCCTCGAGTATACACTGTGAAACAAATGACATAGGTGTCCTATGTCTAGCTATCCTCTCATTGACCTTCCTGTCAATTGGAAGTAAATTCTTCCCCTTGTGAAACCAAATTGTTCTCGCAATGTGCAAAGGGTTTTGGGAGTCCTTGCGCAGGATTCCCTAAAGGTTAATTAGTAGGTTGAGTCCGTGGTCAGGAAAGCAAACGCAAAGTTAGCATTCATTTCAAGATGACTAGGATATAAAAACAAGGATGTAATGCCAAGGGTTTATAAGGCATTGGTCAGACTGCATTTAGAGTATTGTGAGTAGTTTTAGGCACCTTTTTATAAGAAAGGATGTATTGGCATTGGAGAAGGTCCAGAGGAAGTTCACGAGAATGATCCTGGGAATGAAAGGATTAGCATATGAAGAGCATTTGATGGCTCTGGGCCTGTACTCGCTGGGGTTTAGAAGAAAGAGGGAGGGGAATCAGACTCAACGGGCCGATAGACCTAACACTGTGGTTCAGTGACCTCTCTGATGTCAATCTTTCGCTCTGTCCAAGCAGAGGGTTAGAGGATTTTGTAGTTTTGCATATTCTCTCTAACTTCACACTTTTTCACAATTGTGTCATCTTTTCCTAGAAAATGTACAGGAAGTTTGATCATGTAGGAGGTTTGTTGAACATCTAGAAAGTTGCCAACATCACAGGAGCTTGTCAAGTGGTGTCACCAGTAAGACCTTCTCCTGAACTGGTGGAGAGTCTAGGAACCAAAAGGTTCATTCATCTCCCCTTTTCACTGATGCTGCCTGATCTGCCGAGTATTTACAGCATTTCCAAGTTTTACAACAACAGGAAGCCTCTAATCTAATTTCCCAAATTTATGCAACATAAACCAGAAATGTTTTCCATTTCATATTGTTGAAGCAAACAGCATGAAGACATCGAACTGAACTTCCAGGTAATAATATTCCACCTATGAGAGGCTGCAGTAAATCAGCTAGATTGATGCGTCAATCTGGCAAGCTTGAGAACGTTAAGAAGCCCGCTAAGACCTCAGTACAATGAAGGACAAACTCTGCACACGTTGTGAAGTGCATTACATTTCAGAGCTTAAAAGTGGAGGAGGAATAATCAAAAATGCTGTGGGAGAAGTGGATTATATCTGAGAATATTCCAAGTAATATCTAAATACTATTCCAGCATCCTCATTCAGTATATTGAAAGCTATGATATAGTGAGAGGAGGAACTTGTGTACAGGTGCAAGGGACAACTATACTTAATGACCACTTTATTAGGTACATCTGCTCAATAATGGAAATATCTAATCAGCCAATAATGTGGCAGCAACTCAATGCATAAAAGCATGCAGACATGGTCAAGAGGTTCAGTTGTTGTTCAGACCAAACATCAGATTGGGAAGGAAATGAGATTTAAGTGACTTTGTGGAATAATTGTTGGTGCTAGATGGGGTGGTTTGAGTATCTCAGAAATTGCTGATCATGCACAACGGTCTCTAGAGTTTACAGAGAGTGGTGCAAAGAACAAATAAATACATCCAGTGAATTGAAGTTCTCTGGGCAAAAATGTCTTGTTAATGAGAGAGGTCAGAGGAGAAAAGGCCAGACTAGTTCAAGCTGACAGGAAAGTGACAGTAACGCAAACGACTATATGTGACATGAGATCTTCTCTGCATGCACAACACATTGATCCTTGAACAGGATGGGCTACGGCAGCAGAAGACCATGAACATGCACTCAGTTGCCACTTTATTTAGTACATGAGCTGCCTAATAAAGTGGCCACTGAGTGTATTTAAGATCTAAATACTATTCCAATATCTTCAAGTGACATATCCAAAGGTTTGAGAGGAGGAATTTGCATAGAGATGCGAAGAGCAACTATGAAGCGTGATCTGGAAAAAGGCTGATTGTACGGCTGGAGATAAGCTCTGGAAATAAATCTATTGACAGCAAAAACCAGACTTTTGCTTGAAGGAAGTATTTTCTCCTCTCTTCTTTTTATGCATTCAGACAATAAAATGGACTGCACACGCCCAAACGTCTGGAAGAAATCCTAATAGCATTTTTGAAGGAAACTAATTTTATTTCCCAACAATGCAGGGCCTTGTTTTAGACTCAGGGTCCAAGGCAGGTGTTGATGTTAAAGAGACTTGAAAACCCTTGCTATCAATAGCTAAAGAAAAAGATTTGCTTTAATATGGTGTAACCACAGACTTCCTTCTTTGACAGAGCCTTTGAGCTGTGAAATTCCATTGAAGATATGAATGTTTTCCTTATTACGTGAGAGCCCTTTGATACTTATTTCATGGTCATTAAAGTGAGAAGGAAAATGACAGAGGTATGGTGACACAGCAGTTAGTGGATAGTTAATTTAGGTTAGCTTCAAAATGCACAAGAACAAAAGATAAAGGAGCTGGTAATAACATCATAGGTATAATTAAAAGTCATACATGAACACCCTGTGTCTATAAAATTTGCAAATACTCTATAAAGTATACTTTGGGAGCAAATAATGAGAAACAGAAGCAGAAATAGAAAACTTTGCTCTTTGAACATGCTCCGCTGTTTAATTAGACTATGCCTCATTTGATCCAAGTCTCAGTTCCACATTCCTGCCAGTTCCCTGTAATTCTTAATTCCCCGAAGGAACAGAAAGTATTTTCTCAGAATTCATAGATTCAGTCTGTGAGACCTCTGCAGGTAGAGCATTAGACACAGGAGCAGAATTGGGCCATTCAGCCTTGTCAGTTCGTCATGGCCGACTCACTTACCCTCTCGACCACATTCCCCTGTGCTCCCCCCTTAACCTCGACACACATACTAACCAAGATGCTATACGCCTCTGCTTTAGATGTCCCGAATGTTTGGCCTTCACAGCAGTCTGTGGCAATGAATTCCACGAATTCACCACTTTCTGTTTCAAGAAGTTCCTCCTCATCTGCGTTCTAAAGGGACATCCTTCTATTCTGAGGCTGTGCCCTCTAATCCTAAACTCTCCCCACTACTGGAAACGTACCCTCCACATCAACTCTATCTAGACCTTTTAATGTTTGGTAGGTTTCAATGAGATTTCCTTCTCATTCTTCCTTGCTCCAGCAAGTACAGCCCCAAAGCCATTAAGCATTCCTGAAATGGTAACCCTTCATTCCCAGGATCATTTCTACAAACCTCCCACTGTACTCTCCCTAATGCCAGCACATCTTTTCCTAGATGTGGAGCGCAAAACTGTTCGCAACACTCCAAATGTGGTCTGACCAATAAAGCGTCAGCATTACATCCTTCCTTTTACATTCTAGAAACGAACACCAACTTTACCTTTGCCTCTCGTACCACTGACTCATTCCGCAAATTAAACTTTAGAGAATCCTGCACGAGGACTCGCAACTCCCTTTGCACCTTTTCTACCCATTTAGAAAAGAGCATACACCTTTATTTCTTCTCACAAAATGCATGACCATACTATTCCACCTGACACCCCTTTGCCCATTCTCCTAATCGGTCCAAGTCCTTCTGCAGATCCCCTGCTCCCTCAACACCACCTACCCCATCACATATCTTTGCGGCATCCATAAATTTGACCACAAAGTCATCAATTTCCATCATCCGGATCATTAGCTTATAACACGAAAAGAAGCAGTCCCAACACTAAACCCTACACAACACCACTTGTCAAGAGCAGTTAATCAGAAAAGGCCCCTTTATTCCCATTCTTTGCCTTCTGCCAGTCAGCCAATTTTCTGTCTACACCACTATCTTTACAGCAATACCCTAAACTCTTATCTTGTTTAGCAGCCTCATGTGCAGCACCATGTCAGAGGCTTTTTAAAATCCAAATAAACAACATTCACTGACTCTCCTTTGTCTATGCTACCTGTTATTTCCTCAAAGAACTCCAGCAGATTTTCCAGGCAAGATTTCCCCTTAAGGAAACCATGCTGACTGCACCTGAAATGTCGAACTGTACTCTTTTCCATTGATGCTGCCTGGCCTGCTGAGTTCCTCCAGCATTTCGTGTGAGGTGTTTGGATTTCCAGCATCTGCAGATTTTCCCTTGTTTATATTTTCATATTTTTGCCTCCTTTCTATTTACAACGTTTCATCCCTCTAGAATCAATCCGGAAACTAGTGATTTTTGAAAAATCTTACTATGCCTCCAGCACCTCTTTATGAACCTTGGGGTGCAGTCCATTTTCTCCTGCTGACTACCTACCTTCAAACCTCACAGCTTCCCAAGCACCTTTTCTTTAGCAATAGTGACTCCTCTCACTTCTGCCCCAGTTGGACATGCTGCTGATGTCTTCCACAGTGAAGATATTAAGGAAGAGAGTGTGCTGGAGCTTTTGGAAAGCAACAAGCTGGATAAGTCTCTGGGACCGGATGAGATCTACCCCAGGCCAATGTGGGAGGAGAGGGAGGAGATTGCTGAGCCTCTGGCGATGATCTTTGCATCATCAATGGGGACAGGAGAGGTTCCAGAGGACAGAAGGGTTGCAAATGTTGTTCCCTTGTTCAAGAATAGCCCAGGAAATTATAGACCAGTGAGTCTTACTTCAGTGGTTGGTAAACTGATGGAAAAGATCCTGAGAAGCAGGATTTATGAACATTTGGAGAGACATACAATGATTAGGAGTAGTCAGCATGGCTTTGTCAAGGGCAGGTCATGCCTGATTGAATTTTTTGAGGATGTGACTAAACACATTGATGAAGGAAGAGCAGTAGGTGTAGTGTATATGGATTTCAGCAAGGCATTTGATAAGGTTATTGAGAAAGGCATACAAGGCTTATTGAGAAAGTAAGGAGGCATGGGATTCAAGGGTACCTTGATTTGTGGATCCAGAATTGACTTGCTCACAGATGGCAAAGAGTGGCTGTAGACGGGTCACATTCTGCATGGAGGTCGGTGACCAGTGGTGTGCCTCTGCAATCTGTTCTGGGACCCCTTCTCTTCATGATTTTTATAAACGACCTGGATAAGGAAGTGGAGGGATGGGTTAGTAAATTTGCTGATGACACAAAGGTTAGGGGTGTTGTGAATAGGGTGGAAGGCTGACAGAGGTTACAGCAGGACATCAATAGGATGCAAAACTGGGCTGAGGAGTGGCAGATGGAGTTCAACCCAGATAAGTGTGAGGTGGTTCATTTTGGTAGGTCAAATATGATGGCAGAATATAGTATTAATGGTAAGACTCTTGGCAGTGTGAAGGATCAGAAGGATCTTGGGGTCCGAGTCCATAGGACACTCAAAGCTGCTGCGCAGGTTAACACTATGGTTAAGAAGGCATACAGTGTATCGGCCTTCATCAATTGTGAGATTGAGTTTAAGAACCAAGAGGTAATGTTGCAGCTATATAGGACCCTGTGGAGTACTGTGCTCAGTTCTGATCACCACACTAAAGGAAGGGTATGAAAAAAACTACAGAAAGGGTGCAGAGGAGATTTACAAGGATGTTACCTGGATTGGGGAGCATGCCTTATGGTTGAGTGAACTCGGCCTCTTCTCCTTGGAGCAGCAGAGGATGAAAGGTGACCTGATAGAGGTGTATAAGATGATGAGAGTCAATGATCATGCGGATAGTCAGAGGCTTTTCCCCAGGGCTGAAATGGCTAACATGAGGGGGCACAGTTTTATGGTATTTGGCAGTAGGTACAGAGGAGATGTCAGGGGTAAGTTTTTTTATGCAGAGAGTGGTCATTGTGTGGAATGGGCTGCCAGCAACGGTGGTGGAGGTGCATACGACAGGGTCTTTGTACACTACCTTTACTCAACAGTGATACCGATACATCCAGGTTTACCTTCCCCCCCTCCCCCAAACTGCAAGGTGAATTTTATTATATTATGACCACTGTCTCCTCAGGGTTCCTTTATCTTAAGCTCAACGTACATAGTCACCTACAGCTAAGGTCGTACTATTTCCCCAAGGATTATGAAGCTTCATGATCCTCAGGGAAGAATTCCATCCTATTTTAGCTCTATTTCAATTATGACTCTTTAGTCTGAAACTAAGCACAGCCACCTCCACAGTCCCTCCATCCCCAGTCTCTCAGGCTGCTGACTGAACTATTGAACCTTGAGTTCAAGCTATGCATTCCAGCCAAAGATCTAAATCAGCCTGGTCCTGCTTCTCATCCACCTCCTCTTGTCATGGTCAAGGGCAGCATTAGAAACTGTCTGAGAACAAGCAAAATATCCACCCACTCTCCCAGCATCTGGAAAACACCAGAGTGAAGCAGAAAGGAAAAACATCAAGCTCAGACTAAAATATCTGATCTTCAGAAAAAAAATCACAGCGCAACTCAGCAGCATAGAGGAAAGCAGCAGTGACCCAGGTTCGATTCCCATCACTGTCTGTAAGCAGTTTGTGTGTTCTGCTCGTGACCACATAGGTTTCCCCAGGTGCTCTGCTTTCCTCCTACATTCCAAAGATGTCGTTTGAAGGTTAATTGGTCATATGGGTTTGATTGGGTGGTGCAGGCCTGTTATCACGCTGTATCTCTAAATAAAATAAATAAGTAAAACTCTTTTGGGAAGAAACTAACTTGTCCCACACATTCTGCTTTCTCAGCAGGAGAACATCAGCGTGCATTTCCATTCAATTGTCGTCCATCACATTCCCCAGGAAGAATGCAGGCTTGCAATACTTCTCCCTCCATCTTGCCTACCCCAGCCTTGCCACCGAGTGCACTTTGAAATCCTACTTTCTTCATTCCAGCAACCCCCTCCCCCCATAATAGACCATATAAAATGAGAAAAGCCTCTCTTCCCTTTCCTTAACTCGTGCCCCACAACATTTCTCAATAGTCAGTAGTTTACTGGGTTGGGAATTCAGAGGAACTGGACTCAAATCTTGAAAACCATGCTGAATTTTAACAAGAGATGGATAGCTTGCAGCAAAGCAGTGGGAGGAGAGAGAGAGAGAGAGAGAGAGAGAGAGAGTGGGAGGAGAGAGAGTGGGAGGAGAGAGAGAGAGAGAGAGAGAGAGAGAGAGAGAGAGAGAGAGAGAGAGAGATCTTTGACACAGTAATTTTCTGCAAACAGAGCCATGTCAAACTAGCCAATTCCATTTTCATTGAGGCTGTTTGAGGGGTTAAGCACTGGAGGAGGTAAAGGCACCATTCCCTTCCCACTATATTACAATCACATGGTAGGGTGAAAAGTCAGCACTGCATGGTGGGCTGAACGCCCTGTACTGTGCTCTAATATTCTATGCTCTATTTACTTTATTCAGGGGACAAGATATTTCTTATCTGAAACATGGTGTCTCTGACACCATCAGTGACACACTGGGATCCTCAAACTATGGAGTTGTATTGAACCTCTAAACTACTGATTCATATCTGTGAATTACTCAACTAAGACACAATGGACAAATAGCCAATACACACAATAGTATTGTGTCCAGTTCTGGTCAGCTTATTATAGGAATGACATGGAAGTTTTAGAGAGGGTGCAGTGGATTAGCAATCGTGTCCCTTGAGAATTGGTTGAGCAAGCTAAGGCTTTTCTCTTTGGAGAGAAGCAGGATGAGAGGAGACTTGGCAAAGATGTACAAGATGGTAAGAGATATAGATTGTGCAGTCTGCCAGATAACTTTTTCTCCACTGAGGAAATGGCTAATGCAAGGGAACATAACTTTAAGGTGTTTGGAGGGAAATACAGGGGGCATCTGAAGTCATTTCTTTACACAGAGAGTGGTGGGTGTGTGGAGTGCACTACCAAGGGTGGTGATTGAGGCAGATACATTGGGGACATTTAAGAAACTCTTAGATATCACATGGATCAAAGAAAAATGGGGGGTTACGTGGAAGGGAGGTGATAGTTTGGAGTACATTAAAGCCTCAGCACAACAGCATGGGCTGAAGGGCCTGTACTGTGCTATACGGTATGTCCTGAAACAAAGCCATCAGGTTATAATAGCAACAAATGTGAGCACATAACTTTTGATGAATCACCTTAAATTTAAACCAAATGACCTCACTGAGCTCGATCCCGTAGTCTGGTGAGATGCGGAACCATTCTCTCTCCATGACCTTTGGCTCTCTGACTGTCTGTAGAGCCCTGCGTCTAAAAGCCAGACAGCGTTTTTTTGGTGTCTGTGTCTCCTTTTCTTCGAAGCCGGACTGTACTGTCGACACTCAGTCCAAACAATTTACTTCTAGTCTCGGGAGCAGAGGCAGGCAATTTGACCTGGTGATGAACCCCCCAGTGAGTTCAGGCATATAGGATTGGAGCTGGCTGGAATGTCAGGTTATCTTGCGTTGTATGTGGTGTGAGAGGGTTCGGATGCACTGTCTGAATATGTGGTAAATACCGGCCTGACTAGTTATCCGACAGATTAAACGGTTCTAACATCCTACGTCTTTAAAACAGGACAATGTCCTGGGACGCTTCAGAGGCACCTAACAAGCAGAAACAGTGGTAACTAGCCAAAGAAGCTAGAATTTAAGGAACTTCTTGGAGAAGAGGAAGTAATAAAACGATAGGCTAAAAGATTTGGGAAGGCAATTCTGGAATTCTGGAATCCAAGACCGTGGCTGCTGAAGGCACAGTCAGGAGATCAAAGAAGACAGAATGCACAGTGACAGGGAAATGAAGGAATGCAGAAACCTTGGAGACTTGCAGGGCTGGAGGGAATTACAAAGATGGGAATTTGTAATGCCAAGCAAGGATTTTGCCCCAAGAATGAGAACTTAATACACTTATGTTGCTTTATTAGATTGGTCACAGTAAATCAGACCATCTGCACTTTAGGAAGAAGTTCCCCTCTATCCCTGCTTGCAGCACTGAATGTGTTTTAAAATTGCAGATGCACTTCCAAAATCCAGTTTCATTTGCAGCCCCCTGCAGCTGAAGTTTTAACACCACCGTCCAGGAATAATTTCTAAATACTTTTGTAACTCTATGCTGTGCATCATGAAAAATCTCTGTGATCCTTTAAAGCCCCAAGGACTAATTGTAGTTTCAGGCCAATCAGAGTTTAATTGTCCAATTAAAGAATTCTGTATTCTGCAGCAGAGTTTACACTTCTAGATGTTCATCAGGGGCAGCTATAAAGTGAGCCTAACATCTGGGTTCACATAACAAGCGGGACTGCTGTGTCATCACACCTACAGTCGAATGACTGCGGCAAGAAAGCTGTGCAACCTGGATCAGTAACAACTGCAGTGTGGCACGTGGCATCTCCTTTGTGATATGGATTGCCATGTCCAGCAAATCTTCTGCAATACCACATCTGGCCCAGGAAATTTGGAACACAGTCTGTTTATGTGATATGAACACAGAACATAGCGCAGTGTAGGCCCTTCCGCCCACAATATTGTGCCGACATTTTAACCTACTGTAACATCAATCTAACCCCTTCCTTCCTACGTTGCCCTCATTTGTTCTGTTATCCGTGTGCCTACCTAAAAGTTTCTTAAATCTCCCTATCGTATCTACAACCACTGCAAGGCATTTCATGCATTCACCAGCCTTTATGTAAAGAACTTATCTCTGATATCTACCCTATACTTTCCTCCAATCTCTTTAAAATTACACCCCCTGGTATGAGGGGGACCGACATCTGATATCTGGAGATTAGCATCTGCAGCCAGAAACCTGAGGGTGAACGTCTCGTGCATGATCTTTCGATTTGTCACCTGCATTGTAAAACTTGGAGAACCTTATCAGGGGTAAAAAATTTTCCAGAGAAGTATCTGTGGTGTGATATCTGGGGGACACGTGAACACACAAGATTGCATATTCTTTCCAGCTAAGCTCCCTAGTGACTTCTCATGATCAAACAACTAATTCTGAGGTGAACAACTATTTGATGTGTGAATGAGACCTTGGTGGTGATTGCAAACATACAGGAGGTGTAGCTGGAGACAGCTATGGAGGCTAAGCAACTTAAAGCAGAAGATGATAAGTTCTTGATTAGCACAAGAGTCTAGGACCCGAGGCCACAGCTTCAGAATAGAAGGGGGTCCCTTTAGAACAGAGATAAGGAGGAATTTCTTTAGCCAGAGGGTGATGAATCTGTGGAATTCACTGCCACAGGCTGGTGTGGAGGTCAAGTCATTGGGCATATTTAAACCGGAGGTTGATTGGTTCTGGATTTGTAATGGGTGTCAAAGATTAAAGGGGGAAGACAAGGGATTGGGGTTGAGAAGGAAAATAGATGAGCCCTGATCGAATGGCAGAGCAAACACAATGAGCTGAATGGGGTGATTCTGTTCCTGTCAGTGTGCCCAACTCATTCTAATACAGAAATGTCTTACATTAACTTGTCACAGATTTATACACCATCCCTCTTGGGACATACTGGCATCAATTGAAATGTTGTTACATTCCTCAATGGCATTATCCAGGGATTGAAACTAGTAATAAGAGTGTTAGATATCAGGCATTTCAAACTGAGACAAAACCATACTTTAAAGAGTCTAAACGACATGACCCCATAAGGAAGTCATTACGAGTGATAATCAAGGCCAAGAATTCCCTTCAGGTTAACTAACTTGTAAATCAAAGCACACAATTTTAAATCGCTTGCATCATACTGAGAAAATGAATAACAGTGAAACAAGAAAGAGCTTGGTGTTGCCACGGGAGAACAGTACCCATTCGATACTGAAAGACCTGGGTGGTGTGGACAGGGAGAGAATATTTTGTCAGTAGGTGAGTTCTGGATTTGAGGGCATGGCCTCAGAATTAAGGGATGTCCCTTGAAAACAGAGATGAGGAGGAGTTTTTTCCAGCTAGAATGGAGAATCTGTGGAATTTGTTGCAACACTCGCAAATTTCTACAGATGAACCGGGGAGAGCTGCATCACCATGGGGGTGGGGGGGGGTGTGGCTTCTCCACAGGATAGAAATTGGCTGCAGAGAGTTGTAAACTTAGTCAGCTCCATCATGGGCACTAGCCTCTGTAGTATCCAGAACAACTTCAGGGAGCGGTGCCTCAAAAAGGTGGCATCCGTCAATAAGGACCCCCACTACCTAGGTCATGCCTTGTTCTCATTGCTACCATCAGGAAGGAGGTGCAGGAGGCTGAAGGCTCACACTCAACAATCAAGAACAGCTTCTTCCCCACTAGCATTCAATTTCTAAATGGATATTGAACTCATGAACACTACCTCACTACTTTTCAATTTCTATTTTTGCACTACTTGTTTAATTTAACTAGTTAATATATAATTACTGTAATTCATGTATTTTCCCTTTTATTATGGATTTCATTGTACTGCTGCCGCAAGAACAATAAATTTCATGACATATGCCGTTGATATTAAACCTGATTCTGATTCTGACCAGTGGGCTGTGGAGACCAAGTCACTGGCCATACTTGAGGCAGAGACTGACAGGCTCTTGGTTGGTAAGGGGGGTGGGTAATAGAAGGAGGCCATTTGGCCCATTGAGTCTATTCCAGCACAGACTAAACATTTCAATTCCATGTCCCCACTTATTTTTCTGTAACATATTCCCTGATGTAGGGTGACTTATACCCTCAGTTCTCCTACCATCTAATTAAATTACAGGCAATTTATAGAAGACAATTAATCAAACAACCAGCATTGCTTTGGGATGTAACAGGTAGCCAGAGCACTTAAAAAGAAACCAACAAGGTCACAAGGACATCATGAAAACTCCACCATCAACACCCGAGGTCAGAATCGAACCCAGGTCCCTAGAGTGGCTCCACTATGCTATTCGTCAAACATCCAACACTCCTGAGAGAATTCTGAGAGATACATAAGCTCATTTCTAGGATAGCTATACTTTTTACACAATATAACATCTGTTACTGAAAGTACTGTGGTCAAAGCAATCAAGTTTGGCCACTTTTTTTTAACAACCCCACACTGCACTGTGGGAATAGGCAAACAAGCTGTGCCAACTACATATATATTTTAAGAAATTCTTGATGAGCAAATATAACAATTTGTCAGAAAGATTATTTTCCTAGCCAAAGATCCAGCAATTAAAACAGAGCTATATATTTTTTTACCCTATTGTTCTTTGGTGTGGGAAGCTGAGATGCCAATCTTGTGTCCTGTATTTGTTCTAATACAAAGCAAACTCCATCAGTTTTGTCTGACAGCCTTGCAGAAATTTGTGGAATTCTGTCTGCTTCATTTCGATGCCTCAGTTTCCTGAGCTCCCTCTCCTGTGAGCCACATTCCTGCCATTCCTGGGCTCCATTAACACTGCTCAGGAGCTGGAAAGGAATGTTTATCGCTTTCAATTTGTTACAGCCACTTACTGCTCTGGGACTAAGTAGCATGTGATCCATTTCTGTGATGATTGAAAGGCAGATTAGGAAAGGAAATGGCTACCTCATGTGAAGGGCTGAAGTATTTAACCCTTTACTATTCCCCAGTCACCAAGGAAAGCATTTCCCACTTTTTTGGGGGTATTTTTAAATAGTATAAAATTAAACTATAACCATAACAGCATGCATTTTAAAGGAATAACATCTTTATGCATAGAAGATGTTTAATAGACATACGAGATACTGGAAATCCAGAGTACCACACACACATTGCTGGAAGAACTCTGCAGGTGAGGCAGCATCTATGGAGCGGAATAAACAGTTGGCGTTCTGGGACCAGATGTCCTGTGGAAGGGTCTCAGAGTGAAATGTCACCGTTTAACTCCTCTCCACGGATGCTGCCTCACCTGCTGAGCTCCTCCAGCATTTTTGGGTGTGTTACTTTAGACCTCCAGTATCTGCAGTCTCTCGTGTGTCTGGTTATGGAAAGAAACATTTAGCACATCTCATTTTACCTACTTGCCAAACATTTGCAAGAGGACACTATTTGCAATGAAATGTCTCACCAACAGGCCTTTGTGCTTGTCCTTAGGGAATGACCAGGAAAGGGTTTTGTTCTGGACAATGAATGACTCATGGCTTCAGTACTTCAGTTAACCTTAATTACTCAGTGACAAAATTTGCTGCATTCTAACCTAACATTGAGAATACAGCAATATTATCCTGGTGCAATCCTTTAAGAGATCACATTCAATAACCCACAGGCTCTGCAAGTTCTACTAGTTACTGAACCCTTGAATCTGTAGCTCAAGATCGTCATCTTCTCAGGTAAAGATTCTTGATAAAGATTAGCTTTATTTGTCATGTATACATCAAAACATACAGAAAAATGTGTTGGCTTGCGTCAATGGCCAAAACAGAGGATTGTGCTGGGTGCAACCCACAAGTATCGCTAACGTAGCATGCCCACAAACCACTAACCCTAACCCTAGTCATACATCTCTGGAACGTAGGTGGAAGCTGGAGTACCTGGAGGAAACCCACGTGGTCATGGAGAGAATGTGCAAACTCCTTACAGGCAGCGGTGGGAATCAGTCCTGACTGGTGATCGCTGGCGCTGTAAAGTGATTGGACTAGCCTCTTTGTTACTGTGTTGTCCATCATTTAAAAAGGTTAACTCCAACCTAAACTGAAACAGCCTGACTGAAAGATAATGAAGCAAGAATCTGCTGGAAGAACCCAAAGTTTATTGCAGCATCTGCCATCTCTTATGTCTCATGAAAGATAATGAAAGTAGACTTAATAGCAGTTGCAGAAAAGAATTGGATATGTCTGATGTGACACTCAACTGATCTCATATTTTTATCTTTGAGATATAAATGGGGGGATGGGTGTTCAAATCTCTCACTTGGTATCAGCTCAAAGATCGAAGCTTAGGTTGACCAAGCCAGTGGTTTTCTCCTTGGAACAAAGGAGGATGAGAAGTGACTCGATAGAGGTGATAAGAGACATAGATCGTGTGGAAAGCCAGAGAAAGACTTTTTCCTAAACTGAAAATTGTTAATACGAGGGGGCATAATTTTACACCACTGGAGGTAAGTATGGGGGGGGGGAACATCAGAAGTAAGTTTTTTTTTAACATAAGGAGAGATGGATGTGTGGAACAGGCGGCTAGATGTGGTTATAGAGGCAGGGACACTAAGAAACTCTTAGATAGGCAAATAGATGATAGATAAATGGAGGACTATGTGGGAGGGAAGACAAAGATCTTAAGAGTAGTTTAAGGGGGGAGCACAACATTGTGGGATGAAGGGCCTGTACTGTGCTGTAATGTTCTATGCTTGCAGTAGAAACAAATATATTCAAAAAATAAAAAGATTGTGCTGCAATGCTAGGAAAGTTCAAAGTATATTTATTATCTAAGTAGATATTCCAAATACAACTCTGAGATTCGTCTTCCTGCAGATGCCATGAAACAAAGTAACACATGGAACCCATTCAAAGGAAACATCAAACAGCCAATGCACAAGGAAAGAACAAATTGCGCAAATAGCAAAAAGCGATTGAACAACACAGAGAATATCAAACATCAAACCAGGAGTCCAGGGGTCTTCAAGTTAGTGCAGTTCTGCACTGCCGCGCTAGCTGACTGCAGGCTGCAGAGCCAGTCTTTTCTGGAGCACCCCAGACTGTGTTGAAGCGCTCCAATCAAACTGCTCAAAACAGCAAAACAAAAGTATCCAGAAGCTCATGCAACAAGAACCTCAGAGTCCCCCAGAACGAGTCCACAGCCACGAACCGCGACAATCAATCTTTGCAATATGGAACTCAAGACTCCTGTAGTTTAACAGCTAGCGAGCGGGAGAGCAGGACTGGTCGAACACAGACAAACACCCACCTACCCTCTGCTCTCATCCTCAGCGATTTCAACCTCGCTCGGCCTTTCAATCGGCAAGAAGCATTGGAGCTGATCGGGAACCTCCAGGCCGCACACTCCGCTCCCAACCTCAGCCAACTCCCTTGGAGTGAGCAAAGCACTAGATCACTCAAATGGCTCAAAAGCACAACCTCAGGACATAAATCACAGGCTCCAATCAGTTTAGAAGTAGAAACCTATTTGAAAGAAGAAGAAGTGGAAGGTAGGAGGTGTTGTGGATAATGAGGTGGATTTTCAAAGCTTGCAGGGAGATTTATGCCGGTTAGAAGAATGGGCTGAACGTTGGCAGATGGAGTTTAATGCTGAGAAGTGTGAGGTTCTACATTTTGGCAGGAATAATCCAAATAGAACATACAGAGTAAATGGTAGGGCATTGAGGAATGCAGAGGAACAGAGAGATCTAGGAATAACTGTGCATAGTTCCCTGAAAGTGGAGTCTCATGTAGATAGGGTGGTGAAGAGGGCTTTTGGAACGCTGGCCTTTATAAATCAAAGCATTGAGTACAGAAGTTGGGATGTAATGCTAAAGTTGTACAAGGCATTGGTAAGGCCAAATTTGGAATATTGTGTGCAGTTCTGGTCACCGAATTATAGGAAAGATATCAATAAATTAGAGAGAGTGCAGAGACGATTTACTAGGATGTTACCTGGGTTTCAGCAATTAAGTTACAGAGAAAGGTTGAACAAGTTAGGTCTCTATTCATTGGAGCGTAGAAGGTTGAGGGGGGATTTGATCGAGGTATTTAAAATTTTGAGAGGGATAGATAGAGTTGACGTGAACAGGCTGTTTCCATTGAGAGTAGGGGAGATTCAAACTAGAGGACATGATTTGAGAGTTAGGGGGCAGAAGTTTAAGGGAAACACGAGGGGGTATTTCTTTACTCAAAGAGTGATAGCTGTGTGGAATGAGCTTCCTGTAGAAGTAGTAGAGGCCAGTTCAGTTGTGTCATTTAAGGTAAAATTGGATAGGTATATGGACAGGAAAGGAGTGGAGGGTTATGGGCTGAATGCGGGTAGGTGGGACTAGGTGAGATTAAGGGTTCGGCACGGACTAGGAGGGCCAAGATGGCCTGATTCCGTGCTGTGATTGTTATATGGTTATATAAGTAAAAGGAGTAGTTTCGTGAACAGCTTGAAGGTCAAGGTGCCTTCTGAGAAGATCAGAATAAGGGGCCATCAATTAAATGTGGCTGCTGGAAAACACCAATAAGTTGCCAGCAGCCCTGTGGAGGAACAATGGCTGGGTTCAGTATACCACCTTCTCGTCCTGTCCCTGCTCTAAGGGAGCCAGTTGTGGGTGCTCAAGATGAAACTGAATACACTTTTCAATAATTCTGTTAATTATTTTAATGCACTTCTGTTGCTTTTAAATGCTTCTGATCATCAGCAACATTTACAGACTGGAAAGCACAATGTGCGCGCAAAGATCATTGAGCTGATCGTACAGTTAGCACTCTCTGAGATTTCTTCATTGTTCATGGAGCGGTCATACTGGCAAAGCCATGGAGTTCAGAGGTCACATGGGTGTAAAGTCCAGAGGGATCAAGCAGAAGGTAAGGGAAAAGCTCGGGATGGATCAAGGATGATCTCAATCAAATTCACCGATATAACCAAGAGGAGATTAAGAAAAATCCTTTTAATTCAGGGAGCAGAAGCAAATTATAATCTACTTCAGTGATAAACAGCATTGACAAGATTCTGTTGAGAAGAAAAGGGACAGAAGGTCATCTCGTTAGGATCAGAATCAGAATCAGGTTTAATATCGCCAGCATATGAAATTTGTTGTCTTGGCAGTGGCAGTACTATGAAATACATAATGATAGAGAAGAAACTGTGAATTACAGTAAGTACAAGTATTAAATAGTTAAACAAGTAGTGCAAAAATACAAATGAAAAGTAGTGAGGTAGCGCTCATGAATTCAATGTCCATTCAGAAATTGGATGGGAGAGGGGAAGAAGCTGTTCCTGATCATTGAGTATGTGCTTTTAGGCTTCTGTACCTTCCTCCTACTGGTAACAATGAGAAAAGGCATGACCTGGGTGATGGGGGTCCTTAATGATGGATGCCACTTTTTTGAATCAGCCCTCCTTGAAGACTTCCTGGTTACTACGGAGACCAGTGCCCGTAATAGAGCTGACTGAGCTCACAACTCTCTGCAGCATATTTTGCTCCTGTGTAATAGCTTCATCCCCCACCCCCATACCAGACAGTGATGCAGCCAGTAAGAATGCTTTTCACAAACATCCGTAAAAATTTGAGTGTGTCATAGGTGCCAAACCAAATAGAACATAGAACATAGAATAGTACAGCACATTACAGGCCCTTTGGCCCACAACATTGTGCCAACCCTCAAACCCTGCCTCCCATATAAACCCCCACCTTAAATTCCTCCATATACCTATCTAGTAGTCTCTTAAATTCCACTAGCGTATCTGCCTCCACCACTGACTCAGGCAGTGCATTCCATGCACCAACCACTCTCTGAGTAAAAAACCTTCCTCTAATATCCCCTCTTGAACTTCCCTCCCCTTACCTTAAAGCCATGTCCTCTTGTATTGAGTAGTGGTATCCTGGGGAAGAGGCGCTGGCTGTCCACTCTATCTATTCCTCTTAATCTTGTTACTAGATGTTACTAAATCGCCTGAAACTCTTGATGAAATATAGCCACTGTCATGCCTTCTCGTAGCTGCATCGATATGCTGGATCCAGGTTAGATCCTTAGAGATAGTGATTCCAGGAACCTGAAATTGCTCACTCTTTCCTTTTCTGATCCCTGGTGTGCATTCCCTCATTTTCCCCTTTCTAATGTCCACAATCAGTTCTTTGATTGTGATCAAAGAGTGAATGGGGTTGGTTTTAAGAAACACAATTGGAACAACGTTCACTGGTTCTGGCTGTAAATTCTGTGCAGGTAAGGACACCAAAACAAAGCAATAAAGAAAGATCAACATTGACCTCAACTGTCCTCTTTAGTAATGTCTAATCAAAAACTTTCACTTTCTACTGCACCTTATTGGTCTTCATCTGGCAACGTTCTTCAAGTTGCTTGATAAGGTATTCAAAATAACAAGGCAATGTTTGATGCAAATACTGAATTATTTTATTCATGGGCTCTTATCTCTGGGAACTGCTGACAAGTTTGAGCATATGACTGTTTCATGGCAGTAACCAGCTCTTTTAGGGTCATTGTTCTGAGCTGGGCCATCTCTGAGCAGGAAGTTCTGAGACTCTGATCAAAAGGACTCATTTCAATGTCATTTTTATCTCCTAAAATCAAAATAGGTCACATTTTAAAATATAATGAGTACTGCTCCCTTTATTTAATTACTGTTTGCCTCATGGGTGTTAGTGCTGGGAATTGAAACAATCTCATTTCAAGCGTCCTGTCAGCATTGACAAAGCCTGGAGCCAATGTAGAGGAAAAACCTGCATATCTGCAGTGCTTTCAAGCTCACAGATTGTGCCAGAGCACTCTGCAGACAATGAGTTCCCTTTGAAATGTAGCCTCTGATATAAAGCAACGCTGCAAGCTCCCAGGAATGTCATAATAACCAGAGAGTCATTCAACCAGGTAATTGTTATTGCACCCAACTTGGCCATTCAGCCTAATAAATCTTTTACTGATGCTGGCTTCTGGATAAATATTGGTTGAAATACCATAGAGTCTTACAACATGGGAACAGGGCCTTCAGCCCAACTGGTCCCAGCTCACCAAGGTGTCCTTTCAAGCTAATCTTTTTTTGCCAGCATTTTGAGGCCTCCATCAGTCAGGGTCAGCTATGGATGTTGTGTCCCAGCTGTCTACATATGCAGGCCAGGGCACTACTATTCGCAGAGCGAGCTGTTACCCGTGAAGCAAGCTCCCCCTCTCCACGCATCTGATGAACCCGAAAGAACTGCAGTTGGGCACCAGCAGCACTGGGGGAGCTACCAGGTTCATTGAACTCAACGTAGGGCCGCCTTAGGGACTCCAGCCCCGGATTTTCCCCTCTGGATTTACTCCCGAAGCCTTCCCCATGAGAGGGTTTAGCTGCAAGGCAGCGGAGGTTGGAGATCAGAGTTTTCCTTCCTCTAGAAGAGCTGCCAACCATGGCTGATGAGCTCCATCTGCCCAAAGCCACTTGCTTTCAGGCACCAGTAACCTGCCTTTGCCCCTTCTCCTGTCAGTCAAAAAGGTTCCACTGGGCTTAGGAGCTAAGTCACACGTGAAGGCCAGCAGGTGGACTTGGTTGTCAGAGGCTATTTGAGTCACATGCCATTGGGGGCATTTAGTAGATAGTGGGAGCCTATCCCCACTACCACCCTTGGCTACAACAACCTTAAGAACTGAAAATTTGTCACAGTTTGGCCCATAACTTTTTAAACCTTTCCAACTGTATTTGAAAAGTTGTTATTGTGCCTACCTCAAGCTCTTCCTCTGGGAGCTCATTCCACATATATACCACCCTCCATGTAAAATGTTGCCCCTCAAGTTTCTATTAAATCTCTCCCCCTCACCTTAAATCAATGCCCTCTTCTTGATACCCCAACCCTGGGAAATAGACTGAGTGCATTCACCCTACCTATGATGTTACACACCTCCCTGTAAGATCTCCTCTCAGTCTCCCAAGCTCTGAAAATAAAGTCCTAACCTGCCCACACTCTCTGTAGAACTCAGTCCCTCAGGTCCTGACAACATTCTTGGAAATATTTTCTGCCCCCATTTCCAATTTAATAGCACCTTTCCTATAGCAAGGTGAACAAAACTGAACAGAGCACTCCAAGAGTGGTCTCACCCATATCTTGTATAACTGCAATATGACCTCCCAACATCACCTCTCTGTACTGTGACCGGCCAAGGCCAGCACACCAAAAGCCTTCTTCACCATCCTGACTAGGTGAGACTCCATCTTTGGGGAACTATGCACCCGAACCCCAAAGTCCCTCTGCTCCACCGGAGTGAATTCTCCTCCAAGATAATGCCATGCAATATTTTACATCCAGCTGAGAGGAGAAATGGACCTCTCCCTCAGTACTGCACAGCGTAATTAGCTTAAGTTAATGTGCAATGCGATTATGCTTCAGCTGTAGGCTGTAAGCTTCAGGTCCAAGCTCGGAAGAGAATTCAGAAGACTACTTTTCTACCTCCCACAAGAGCTCTTCTGAATGAGGCTGCCAAATTAGTGGAATACTTAAGGTTGTGAGTTCACCCCACAGCAGCACTAAGTATGCTTCAGATGCCTATCTGATGAGACACTAGGCTTGCTCAAGTGGATCCAAGGCAGCGATTTCAAAGAAGAACAAGGAGTTTCTCACTGATGTCCTGGCTAAGTTTTATCTCTTCACAAACCACTAAAAGTCAGATTACCTGGTCATTATCTCATTGCTCCTTCTGCGCCCTGACAGGGCATAAATAGAAGAGTGACCGCACTTCAAAAGCAGTTAATTGGCCAGAAAGCATTTTGGGCTTATCTGTGGCGATGAAACAAAAGCTGTTCTTTCTTCTCCTGTCTTTTTAGGCTCTGGTGACATGGCTGGGTTTGAACCTGTGTTCCAGAGATGAGAGGGAAGCATTTACATTGATGCCTTCAATCCCTCAGCGTGCTCCCCTTTAACCTTCTGACTGCAGTTACGTTCCTTTAACAACAACAAAAGAAGGAATGGTAGCATAGTGGTTAGCTTTTTGCCAATACAGCAACAGTGACCCGGATTCAATTCTGCCACAGTTTGTAAGGAGTTTTTACGCTCATCCCGTGACTGTGTGGGCTTCCTCCCCTTGATCTGGATTCCACCCACAGTCCAGAGACGTACAGTTAAGTAGGTTAATTGATCATGAGCAGAAGAGATTCCGCAGATGCTGCAAATTCAGAGAACAAACACAAAATGATGGAAGGTCTCAGCAGGTCAGACAGCATCTATAGAAAGAAATAAATGGTCAACATTTCAGGCCAAGATCCTTCACCGGGACTGCCAGACATAATTACACAGCACGGAGTCACTGGGTCACTGGAAGAGCCTGTTACTAAATAAATCAAACCTAGCAAAAGGCAGGACTATCATATTTTACTAGAGAGGTCAGAATTTCAGATGTAAAGTATTGCTGAAACCCCAAACAATAACTTACATAAATCAGATGTTACATTGCAAATGTTATTTAAAGTATGTGTAAAGTGAAGCGCATTGGGAAATTCTTGTGGGATACATTAAGGCGACATTTCCATAATAATTTATCACCTCTCTCTCAATCATCCCACATTTACTGGCAATTATATGGTCACTGTTATTCAAATAAAGGTTCAAAGCCCAAAATAGTTTAAGATGGCACCCATGAATCTGAGAAACTTCTGGCTGGTAGCCAACGAGACAATGAAAACAACTAAATACTTTGATGATGACTCTTTTTCTGGTAAATGATCTCCACAAACAATAGCCTGTAACTTTCCTTTGGACTTGGAGGCAATTTGATGTGGCAGAACCGAGGCGAGGTGAGGCAGTGGGCCTGTCGCCGAGAGCAAGGAAGACCTGAGATTTAAGCGCTGTGCTGAATTGGAAAGGTCAAGTGCAGGCCGAATAGAACTGGTGGGGCTCAGGCCGCAGAGTGTACCGAAGCAACTGAGCCCGATGTTTGGACGATGACTTTAGCTCCGGACTGGATTGCAAAGGTCAGAGTGTTGGGGCCTGAGGCAAAGGGCAGGCCGGTTCAGCTCACTTCTCCATGACGTTGTGCTGAACAATGGATCTGTGGGCAGGACTCTCTTTGTGGATTTCAATTGAGAACACAATTCCATTGCACTTATTGTTTGCTGATTTGTTTTTTTCCTCTCTGCACATTCAGTGTCCAATGGTCTTTTTTAAAAAAATCCGTTCCTTTGGGTTTCTTTGATTTGTGGCTGCCTGTTAGGAGACCAATCTCAAGGCTGCATATTGTATACATACTTCGATAATAAATGTACAGGTACTTTGAACTTTGTTTCTCTTTCAGCAGACGCTGTCTCACCTGCTGAATGTTTCCAGCATTTGCTGTTTTTATTTCAAATTTTCAACACCTGCAGTTTTGCTCTTTGATTTCTATTTACATGGTCACTAACGCTACCTCAGCGATAATATGGCTGAAATCAAAAGCAAACATTAGAGCAGCTTATCCGGGTATTTAATGACACTGCAGATGAAATATACCCTGATAAAGGAACTTCTCCAAGGATCGTCACCTCGTGAGTTTCGAAAATCCAGAGAGCGATGCCATTTTGAGATCAGCCATTTGGCACTGAACTCCTGGTAGGGTCACCCTTGGCGGTTAGGTCAAGGGGAAGGTTCTAAGCGAAAAGCAATCCAACCAAGACCTCAGTGGTGGAGATGGCAGAAGATGATGACACATCACAGCAGTGGTGAAGGTGGAGGAAGGCTGCAGAAGTGAAGGCTCCCTAATTGTCTTGTGTTCCATGCCACTGGAGCCTGACCCTAATCTGTCAAGGACTGTGTGGTGGCTGCTCGTGCATCAGCCTTCCCACATTAAACAAAGTCACACACAATCGTTCTCCATTAAGGGAATCTACCCTAACTTCTCAGAACATGTGGATCCTGGATCGATGTGATCTAACAGCCACCTGAGGACTTTTCAATACTCACCCCTTTTGGAGAACATCCTACTCAACTCGAGTGATTGTGTTCCTGCTTCTACTGCATATGATATATAGGAACAGTCATTCAGCTCTTTGAGCCTCTCATTCTTTCAGTGAGGTTGGACTGACTGTTTGTAACTTCATCCACTTGGTACATTCGCATGTCTTGCTTCCATGCATTTTATGCATTTATCAAATCTATTAATTTTTGATTGATTGATTGAGCCAGAATCAGATTCCTTTCATAGGAAACAGATGTTCAAATCTGCCAACCTGTGCTTTAAGAACTGCTTCCTAATTTCTTCCTCATAAAGCCTGGTTTAGATTTTAATCCCTTTTGCTCTGGACCCTCCTTCAGTCAAAAAGCTTTTTCTACCAAGTCAATTCCTTTCGTTGCCTTAAAATTCTCAATCAAATCATACCTTAATCTTCAGTAAATCCGGGGAATGCCAAACAAATATGTGTAATAATCTAACTATGGATTTCTGATAGAGAGGATCAATGTCAAGATTAGTGTCTTGAAAGGGAAGAGTATTGAATGAGAATCATTGTTCTGAAGGAAGATTGTCTGTCTCCACTGTTGCAGGAGGTTCATCATAGGACAGTGACCAATGATATAACTGATGAGGAAGCAATAATCCAGTAGGGTTGCTAAAATCTTAAACATCACTTTCTGATTTCTCTTTTCATATGATAACCTTTTAAGTTAACCATAAATCACCTTTATTGCGCACACGTTTTTTACAAGGCCTAGCAATTCCTCCTTCATCTCGATCGCTGTACCTCCTTTCGTGTTTGAGTACATGACAGGAACCCATCAAAAGTGCACTATCGATACGTATTTTTAATAGTTTAGATTTTTCCTCAGGCTTTTGTTTCCTCATGGTTTTCTGCCAATCATGTCTGAGTGAAATATTGCTGGGTGTACCTACTTCTTGAATTACAAAGCTAGCTACTTGTTATCATAACTCTTATAAGCTTATAATTAGAGTCAAATTTGAATTGTTGGCTCTTTGGGACCTTGACACTCCATTTAAACTACTGACTAGCTTTGCTAGTATCAACATTTTTTTATTATCTGTTACTGGATTTCACGCAATAGTGGCAACTCTCTGTACACTCAGGTGGTCTCACTTTAGGTACATTAGTGGAAATACCTAAGCAGCCAATCACGTGGCAACAACTCAAAGCATAAAAGCATGCAGACAAGGTTAAGAGGTTCAGTTGTTGTTCAGACTAAACATCTGAATGGGAAAGTGACCTAAGTGATTTAGATCCTGCAATGATTGTTGGTGCCAGACTGGGTGGTTTTGAGTACCTCAGAAACCACTGACCTCCTAGGATTTTTATTCATAACAGTCTCTAGCATTCAGAGAATAGTGCAAAAAGCAAAAAAAAAAAAATCCATTCTGTGGGCAAAAATGTTTTGTTAATGAGAGAGGTCAGAGGAGAATGACCATACTGGTTGAAGCAGGCAGGAAAACGACAGTAACACAAATAATCACAGATCACAACTGTGGTGTGCAGAAGAGCATCTCTGAATGCACAACATGTTGAACCTTGAAGTGTATTGGGCTGCAACAGCAGAAATCCACAAACATACATTCAGTCACAAAATGCTGGTGGAACGCAACAGGTCAAGCAGTATCTATAGAGAGAAGCGCTGTTAACGTTTCGGGCCGAGACCCTTAAGGGCACCAGGACTGGGTCTTGTCCCGAAACGTCGACAGCGCTTCTCCCTATTGATGCTGCCTGACCTGCTGCGTTCCACCAGCATTTTGTGTGTGTTGCTTGAATTTCCAGCATCTGCAGATTTCCTCGTGTTTGCAACATGCCTACAAGTGGCTACTTTATTAGGTACAGGAGATCCTGATGAAGGGTCTTGGCCAGTCGAAAACATCGACTGCTTACCCCTTTCCATGGATGCTGCCTGGCCTACTGAGTTCCTCCATCATTTTGTATATGTTGCCATAATTGAGAAATAAAGAATGATTCAGATGAATAAAGTTGAAGCAGGCGGTGATGTTGTGTGCAATTTGGCTCAGCCCTGGGCAATACGCCTACATTATCCTGCTGCCTCCAAACAGATGGCGGAGAAACACAGGCTGTGGTGTTCTGCAAATAATAATCTCCCCTTCATAAGCAACACACAGAAAATGCTGAAGGAGCTCAGCCTGCCAGGCAGCATCTATGGAAAAAAGTACAGTTGCTGTACAGACGGGTCTTGGCGCGAAATGTCAACTGTACTTTTTTCCAAAGATGCTTCCTAGCCTGCTGAGCTCCTCCAGCATTTTGTGTGAGCTCCTTGGATTTCCAGCATCTGCAGATTTTCTCTCCCTTCTGATTTCTCTCCTTCATATGTCTCAGTGAGTGTATTTGTATCTCTGAACGCACAATACATCAAACCTTGAAATGGATGAGTCACGGCAGAAGGCCACAAACATAAACTGAGTGGCCCCTTTATTAAGTACAGAGCATAACCAATAATGTGGCCATGGAGTGTCTATTGTCTATCCACGTGCAGGAGGGCTTTCTCCATGAATCCTGGTGGAGGTAGGATGCAAAAGGAATTCCAGGATATGGATGAAGAAGTAACGCAATAAATAGCTTAGTCAGTATGGTGCTCTGCTTAGAGGTGGTTTCCATAGCGTTTGATCTTTCCTCCAGGCTCAGGATAAGAGACTCCTGACGTGACCATGACAACCTGCAAGTCAGTATCGATGAAGCATGCTAACACTGAAGTCAACTGCAGTTTGAATGTATACACCCAGTGGCCCCTTTATTAGATGTGTCCGGTACCTAATAATGTGGCCATAGAATGTGTGTGTCTATCTCTCTCACTGGCCTCAACTTGGCCTTTGCTCTGAAGTTGAAAAGAGCCCAGAGACTTTTGTTCATGAAGTTAAGTTTTAACATTTCAAAGTTCAAAGTAAATTTATTACCAAAGCACATATACATTTTCTTGCGGGCATTCACAGTAGAACAAAGAAATACAATAGAATCAGTGAGAAACTACCCACAAAGACTGACAAACAACCAACGTGCAAATACAAATAAATAATAAATAATACTGAGAACATGAGTTCCTGGGAGTAAGGGTTGGACACTGTCCACATCCTACAAATATTGCAAATGAGCACCACAAATATTCCAAGTAATATTTCAAAATAATTTATTTTATTTAGAGACGCAGTGCAAAAAGGCCCTTCTGGCCCAATGAGTCACACCACTGACAGCCTGTCTATTTAACTCCAGTCTCATCGCAGGACAATTTACGATGCCCAATTAACCTAGTAACCAGCGCTTCTTTGTACTGTGGGAGGAAGCCAGAGCACGTAGAGGAGACAGACGTGGTCAGAGAGAGAATGTACAATCTTCTTACAGACGGTGGTGGCATTAAACTCTGAACCACCCTCAGCTGTAATAGCGTCGTGCTAACTGCTACACTACCATGGCGCCACATGTCGTGAGATCATCTTCAGCAAAGAAATAGTTAACCTGCTCCACCAGGTGTACAAAATACTTCATTTTAACTCATTATCAAAACAACTTTCAGTGAAGTGCATCTCATCCACGCTGGAACATGCCTCTCAGTGCTTTTATCAGTTGATTCATCCCTTGTGACATGTGCATGTGATGCCACCGACTGACAGGCTAAGGAGGTATGCCTCATCACTCTGAACTTCAAGACGTACAATCATTGACCAAATCTTAAGTGAAGAATGTGCAGCTGTGAGTCTCCCTTTGCCCGACCTCACACGGCTGGGTGACCACTCTCAAACATCTCAAAGCAACTCCTTTGAACTTAAGCTGCAACCTCCAAACTTAGATGGTGTCTGACTCACAAAGACCAGGTGGGAGCATGTTTTACACTCTGCAATGAGTCAACGTCCATTGCGTTAGAAAAGAGGAATCTTTGCAAAGTTGCACCTTTTAAAACAATGAAGGAAATCAGACAGAATTAGTGATAAACAATAACATGTCTTGCTATTTATCTAGATGTTGTACAAGTTGGTTACCAACTGTCTGATTTTTCTTTTACAGAACAGTCTGGTTGCTAAGGTGCAGTGTTTGGAAATTACTGGAACTAACTTTAAATTCCAAGTGCTCCCCCTTCCCACCTCTGCCCGGCATACTGATTGATGGCTCTGTGCCTGTACTCGCTGGAATTTAGAAGAATGGGGGGTGGGGGCGATCTCATTGAAACCTATCAAATATTGAAAGGCCTAGATAGAGTGGAGGTGTCTCCTACTGTGGGTGATTCTCGGACCAGAAGGCACAGCTTCAGAGTAGAAGGATGTCACTTTAGAACAGAGGTGAGCCGGAATTTCTTTAGCCAGAGGGTGGTGAATCTGTGGAATTCATTGCCGCAGATGACTGCAGAGGTCAAGTCATTAAGTATACTCAAAGTGGAAGTTGTTAGATTCTTAGAAGGGATGTCGAAGGTTTTGGGGAGAAGGCAGGAGAATAGGATTGAGAGGGAAAATAAAGCAGCCGTGATGGAATAGTGGAGCCGATTCAATGGACCAAATGGCTCATCTCTGCTTCTATGCCTTATGGTAAAACCTAGCTGGGATCATTTACCCAGTAGAGCAGAGGTTCCCAACCTGGAGTCCATGAACCCCTCGGTTAATTTTATGACTCCAGGGCATAAAAAATGCTGCAAGCCCCTGCATTAGAGACTAGTCAGCACACTGTACCCCACAACTGTTGGCATCCTTGTTGTCCTGCAATGTGTAGCAGTACATTTATTTACAGAACTAACAGAAGCTTTTCACCAGAACAAACTTAGAATTAAGTTTGGTGTGCTGCATTCTGAATAGAAGATGATGCCTGGGTTTAGGATTAAATTTCCAGAATGACACTCTTCCTTTGCTCACTCTTAGCCCCAAGTATTTGTTTTACAATTAACTTTCCAAAGTAGATTGAGGTCCATTCACACTCCGCCGTATTTCGCACTTTCTGATCCAGTCCACAGTGAAATCTTTCTGCTTTCTCATCTTAACTTTCTACTTCATACCAACCAAAGTGATGGAGGCTATGTAGACCAGTCCATGGTCAAAGCCTTCCTCATTATACTCCCAACTCTTCCTCCGCTACACTGACGATGACATTGGCACTGCTTCATGCACTCATGCTGAGCTTGTCACTTTTATCAACTTTGCCCTGACCTTCCACCCTGATCTTAAATTCACTGGGCCATCTCTAGCACCTCCCTATCCTTTCTTGATCTTTCGTCTTCATCTCTGGAAACAAACTGTCAACCAACACCTTTTATAAAACTATCGATTCCCACAGCTATCTTCTTTCCCATCTTCCCTCCCCATCTCCAGGAAAAATGCTATTCCCTTTTCTCAATTTCCTTGCCAGTATGTGGCCTTCTGTTCCAGGACATCAGAGATGTCCTCCTCCTCCAAAGAACAGGGTTTCCCTCCCTCGACTATTGATGCTACCCTCATCCGCACCTCCTACATTTCCCACACACCCACGTTTACCCCATCTTCTCACCACCTTAAGAATGGCAGTTCCTCTTGTCCTTTCCTGTCACCCCATCAGACCCCATATTCAATACATTATCCTCTGCAACCTCCGCCATCTCCAAATTGATCCTACCACTAAACATACCTTTACCTCCCCCCACCCCTCTGCGCTTTCCTCAGGGATCATCCTCTCTGCGATTCCCCTGTCCATTCGTCCCTCCCAGTACTTAGCACTGCAGGCGGCCTAAGTGCTCCACGTGTCCACACACCTCCTCCCTCACCTCCATTCATGGGCCCCCAGATGGTCCTTCCAAGTGAGGCAACACTCTGCCTGTGAATGTGTGGGGTCATCTATCATGAAAGGTGCTCCCGGTGCAGCCTCCTCTACATTGGTGAGACCCATGGTTATCTGGTGGATCATTTCATCAAGCATCCCCACACCAATCGCCACAGGTGAGACTTTCCAGTGGCCAAACATTTTAATTCCAATTCCCATTAATGTTCCAAGGTGTCAGTTCATGGCCTCTTCTTGGACCAAGCTGGAGGAGGAACACGTTATATTCCTTCCGGGTACCCTCCAATTGATGGTATGATTATATGGCTAACAGGTAGGAGTTTAAGAAGGAAATTAGGAGAGTCAGATGGGGCCTTGGCGAGCAGGATTAAGGAAAACCCCAAGGCATTCTACAAGTATGTGAAGAGCAAGAGGATAAGATGCGAAAGAATAGGACCTATCAAATGTGACAGTGGGGAAGTGTGTATGGAACCGGAGGAAATAGCAGAGGTACTTAATGAATACTTTACTTCAGTTTCACTATGGAAAAGGATCTTGGTGATTGTAGTGATGACTTGCAGTGGACTGAAAAGCTTGATCATGTAGATATTAAGAAAGAGGATGTGCTGGAGCTTTTGGAAAGCATCTTTGGATCAGTCGTAGGGACCAGATGAGATGTACCCCAGGCTACTGTGGGACGCGAAGAAGGAGATTGCTGAGCCTTTGGCTTTGCATCATCAATGGGGACAGGAGAGGTTCTGGAAGATTGGAGGGTTGTGGATGTTGCTCCTTTATTCAAGGGGGTAGAGATAGCCCAGGAAATTATAGATCACTGAGTCTTCCTTCAGTGGTTGGTAAGTTGATGGAGATCCTGAGAGGCAGGATTTATGAACATTTGGAGAGACATAATATGATTAGGAACAGTCAGCATGGCTTTGTCAACGACAGGTCACGCCTTACGAGACTGATTGAATTTTTTGAGGATGTGACTAAACACATTGATGAGGGAAGAGCAGTAGAAGTAGTGTAAATGGATTTCAGCAAGGCATTTGATAAGGTGCTCCAAGGCTTATTGAGAAAATAAGGAGGCATGGGATCCAAGGGGTCATTGCTTTGCGGATCCAGATCTGGCTTGCCCACAGAAGGCAAAGAGTGGTTGTAGACGGGTCATATTCTGCATGGAGGTCAGTGATCTGTGATCAGCCTCAGGGATCTGTTCCAGGACCCCTACTCTTCATGATTTTTATAAATGACCCAGATGAAGAAGTAGAGGGATGGGTTAGTAAGTTTGCTGATGACACAAAGGTTGGAGGTGTTGTGGATAGTGTGGAGGGCTGTCGGAGGTTACAGCGGGACATTGATAGGATAAAAAACTGGGTTCAGAAGTGGCAGATGGAGTTCAACCCAGATAAGTGTGAGGCAGTTCATTTTGGTGGGTCAAATATGATGGCAGAATATAGTATTAATGGCAAAACTCTTGGCAGTGTGGAGGATCGGAGGGATCTTGGGGTCTGAGTCCATCGGATGCACAAAGCAGCTGCGTAAGTCGACTCTGTGGGTAAGAAGGCATACGGTGCATTGGCCTTCATCAACCGTGGGATTGAGTTCAAGAGCCGAGAGGTAACGTTGCAGCTATATAGGACCCTGGTCAGACCCCACTTGGTGTACTGTGCTCATTTCTGGTTGCCTTACTACAGGAAGGATGTGGAAACCATAGAAAGGGTGCAGATCCTTGTAAATCTCTTACAAGGATTGGGGAGCATGCCTTATGAAAACAGGTTGAGTAAACTCGGCCTTTTCTCCTTAGAGTGACGGAGAATGAGAGGTGACCTGATAGAGGTGTACAAGACGATGAGAGGCATTGATCCTGTGGATAGTCAGAGACTTTTACCCAGGGCTAAAATGGCTGCCACAAGAGGGCACAGGTTTAAGGTGCTGGGGAGTAGGTACAGAGGAGATGTCAGGGGTAAGTTTTTTTTAAAACAGAGAGTGGTGAGTGCGTTGAATGGGCTGCTGGCAACGGTGGTGGAGGCGGATACGGTAGGGTCTTTTAAGAGACTTTTGGATAGGTTCATGGAGCTTAGAAAAATAGGGGGCTATGGGTAACCCTAGTGATTTCTAAGGTAGGGACATGTTCGGCACAATCTTGTGGGCTGAAGGGCCTGTATTGTGATGTAGGTTTTGTATGTTTCTATGTTTCTAAGGGTCTCAGCCCAAAACCTGACTATCTATTCAGTTCCATAAATTCCACCAGACCTGCTGAGGTCCTCCAGCATTTTGTGTGTGTTGTTCAGGAATTGTTAATCTTTGTGGAAACATTGAATAAAGCTGCAAAAGTAACCAATCACAAATTAACAGAAAGACTCTGCCCGCTTTTTGTTTTATTTTTATCCAGTCTGAGTTGTATGCATTATTTATGATGTCACAGTGTTGCTAAGTCACTCAAACTCACATCTTTCAACAATTTCATTTTGGGCTGACATATAAATACCAGATCCAGTTTTTAGTCCCACTCTGCACCATCTATCACTCACATACCCAACAACAGGGTCGAGGAACTCACTTCATTGAGAATGAAGCCAATGATTTAACAGCTCCTACCCAGCAACTCCTTCCTTTTCCATCCCCCAACACGGAACCACCTCTTCCTCTGGTTCCTTCCCTACTTTGCTGTCAATCATTATAAATACCAGTCCCAGGAATGAAGGGTCAGCGTAGGATGAGTGTTTGAAGGCCCTGGGCCTGTACTCGCTGGAGTTTAGAAGATTGAGTGGGAATCTATGACCAGATAGCACAGCTTCAAAATAGAAGGACATTTCTTTGGAACAGAGCTGAGGAGGAACTTCTTTAGGCAGAGGGCGGTGAATCATTGGAATTCATTACCAAGGACGACTGTGGAGGCAGAATTTGATAGGTTTTTGATTAGTCAGGGCATCAAAGGTGACAGGGAGAAAGCAGAATGCAGTTGAGAGGGATGATATATTGGCCATGAGGAAATTGTGGAACAGACTTGATGGGCTGAATGGCCTAATTTGCTCTCAAGTCTTATGGTCTCATCATGGTTGATTGATTTTTCATCTCAGCTGCATTGTCCTGCCTTTTTCCAGTAATGGTGACACCCTTACTAACCTCACCTCCCTCTGATGGGAACATCAAAGTCATATCCAACACTGCCCTTACAGAATGTTGACACACTGATTACCAATCAGAAATATAAAATCAAGGGTGCTGAACACCATTACAGTAGATTTCACAGGTCTTCTCACCACAGTGGATAAAAGAAACGAGTTCTAAAATTAAACCAGGCTGCTGGCCAAATCTTTTAAACCCACACCACAACGTATTTTCTTAAATATTTTCAGTGAGGATTAACGTGACATAAACTTGCCACACTTTGTGTTCAGTAGTGCATTATATCTTGCAGACATATGCAGCCACAAAGCATTTTTAGCATCAGAGCTGGAAGTTGCTGGTAGTTCAGCTGTTGAGGGACTTCCTCCCTCCTCTCCATTAAATAGATTTCCCAGGACCTTTGTATCCAATTCAAGTACTGTACACCCTAGGATGAAAGCAGTCTTGGAAGTGAGGAACACATGGAACAGAAACTGCCCAATAAAATACATGAACCGATTCTTTCTTTTAAATCTGCTCTCCAAAATAAACAAAAGCTAATAAATGGAACATTCCTTTCATAATGTGGCAACATAAAAGGCACTTGTGTGGCACGGTTCATGGTCTCAGAATACTCCCAAAGTATTTCACAGACAATGAAGTTCTTCACAAATGTGACCGTTCTTTGAAACGCTATAATTATTAAATAATGTGCTGGTTGGAAGACGACCAGGGACCAGAGCAGCCTGGAGAACTTCCGTGCTCTCATTTCATTAGAGTTCCAGGATGACTTGCATCCACTCAAAAGGTATGGCATCATCTTGATTTAACTTTAATCCAAAAGAATGATACCTCCAATAGGCTCCTGACAGAAATGGAGCAGAACCTTCGAGACAGAGTTTGTGTGCTCATCTCGAGTGAGACTCCAACCTACAAGCTTCTTTCTTGGATTCAAGCTGCAATGTCACTAACGTACCTCACTTTAACCTATCGAGTCATCCAAAGTCCAAAGAGGAAGGGACAGGGTTAATGCCAAGAGATTGTTTTATCCAAGGCGGCATTCTCAACTTAACCTCGAGGTAACGGACATGGCTGCAGGTATACGCAGAGTCACGAAATTGTAAAGTGCAGGAGCAGACTATCTGGCCGACTACAGACCTCTGCACTAATCTATAGCAATACGATTTATCCGCAATGGGTCCAAGTCTTCTGTGCACTGGCAATCCAAGTTCCTGTCTAGCAACTTCTTAAATGTAAAAGCATACTTCTTGCTGCCTTAGTAAAGCAGCCAGCATAATCGAATCAGACCTCACCCACATGGACATTTCCTCTTCTCTCTTGTCCCACTGGGCAGAAAAAAAAGCCCGAAAGCACGTACCAAGGGCAGCTTCTACCGCACAGCTAGTTAATTGATTAGTGGTTTCCTAGTACAATAGCTAGGCTCTTTTTATTAGATTGTTTAATATATAATTTTTAAAAACACATTTATTTTAGTTTAACTTTTGTATATAATTAAGAACATATTATATTTTAATTTTTAAGTTTTTAATTTAGCTTCTAATTGATAAAAATGTAGTTTGTTTTATTTTTTAAATTAAAAAATTTATTTCTTATTGTGGTTTATTATTTATTATGAATTCAGTGTGCTGTTCCATAAAATTAGAAATTTCACATCATAAACACTGAGATTCTGCAGATGCTGGAAACCCAAAGCAACACATGCAAAATGGGGGAGGAATTCTGCAGCTGATTCTGATTCCCATAATCGAACTCGATGGGATCTTGAGCTTTATCCTTTACCTACACTGCACTTTCCCTGGATTCTGTCTTGTTACTAGCATATCCTTCTCTGCCAAGGATCTATGCTGTCAAAGTGACACACACAAAATCCTGAATGAATTCACAGGTCAGACAGCAGCTATGGAAATATAGAGACAGCCGATGTTTTGGTCTGAGACCCTTCTTCGGGACTGAAAATGATGGGCAAAGATGCCAGAACCCTTTTCTGATCGTACGTGTCCTTCCTTTCACTAAGTACTTTGTTCAACAATTTTAGTGAACCGTCAGGCATTATCACCAGGCCTCTCATCCTATTACTTCAAGCACCAAAGTGTGATTGATGTCCTCACCTAATTTCTTGACATCACACATTGAACTCTATCTGCTGCTTGCCTCGTTTTCAATTTAGCCCCTTAGATTATAAGTTATTCAATACTATATAATGTTTAAGCATTGCACTGAGTCCTTTAATGACCTACTGGGTTCTTGAACTGTCAAAACATAAGTAGTTTTGTTTTTTTTTTAAAGTTATACCTTGTGCCCAATGCTATAAATCTCTTTTTCTTCTGTCTTTTATGACAAGCATTTTCAAACTGGAATGATAGAAATGCAAGATAGCACTGCCAAGATTTGCAGAATCCATTTAACAAGCAGACCACAGTTCTATTTTCATTAGTCCAAGTGTCGGAGGAGATAAACTGGGTGGATCTGAGGCGTAGATTTACAGCTCTGAAGTCCACTCTGTTTTGCTGCTGTGTTTCATGAGAAATATGGCTTTCTCAAAGGGCTCAGTGAATGGTGACTATGATGCAATAAGGAACTGTTTGAACAATGGAAGTTTCACGTTGAAAATCAATTCAATGCTGTGTGAAGGACTTTACACGACTACGTGAGTTTTAGAGCAAGTTAATTCCTTCAGCAGTATCTTACTGTCATAATGCAGGAAACAGGCTTGCCGATCTGTGAGGAGCAAGATCCCACAATTAGAACCAGTATCAAATCTTGAGTCAAGTATGATGATTTTCTAAGGCAGGAGTTCCCAGATTTTTTCATTCTATGGAGCCTTTCCATTAACTGAGGGGTCTGTGGACCCCAGGTTGGGAATCCCTCTTAAGACCATAAAATCATAAGACATAGGAGCAGAATTAGTCCATTCAGCCCATCGAGCCTGCTCTACCATTCCATTATGGCTGATCCCGGATCCCACTCAACCCCATACACCTGCCTTCTCGCCATATCCTTTGATATCTCTAAGGGTTTGTCTATTGGTGGGTCCTCAGGTGGCTATAGAAGCCATTCAGAGATCCACAAATTCTGGTGCAGTGTGAACAAACAGAAATGGGGGCTGTGGTCGGGTCTTTTGATTGTTCAGTCTCTCCTTTTATAGCTGCCACTTGTCCTCTGTGGCAAGCAGAGGTCGTTCTCATGTAGCGCAGCTCCCACTTCCTCCAGGTGTATTCACTGAGTGAAATCTCTTCCCAGTTTTCAGATGTCAGGTTGAATTTCTTCACACTGATTTTCATGTTACCTTTGAAGCGTTTTCTTTGCCCACGAGGGGCTCACTGACCTTCCTTCAACTGGGAGAGAAGAGTCTGTCTGGGGAGACAAAGAACGGGTCATAGTTACTTTAAGATGCCAACTGAGGGATAAATATCATCTGGGATCAATTCCCCTGCCCTTCAGCAGAATCATTACAAAGAAAAGGTGGTTTCACATCTCATCCAGAAAGCAGCACGTCTAATAGTTCAGCATTCCCATAGTCCTGACCAAGGAAGTTCAAGGGAATTGCACCCTCCACTACCAAATATGCCATGTTGAACTTTGAACTTCTTCACCTGGATAGCGGTAAGTACCTGCAATGCACTGACTGAGAGAATGGTTGAAGTTGGGTGGCTGACACCATTGAAGAAGTTTCTAGGTGAGCAGATGAGTTGCCTGAGTATAGAGGGCTGCGGGCCAATATCTGAGTGATGGGTTAATAGAGAAGAGTGCCCAAAAGTCAGTGTGGGTGAGTTGGACCAAATGGCCTGTTTTCTTGATGTAACATATTTCATCCAAAACAAGGCACATCCAACATTCTCGCACTACTGCCCATGGAGTTCAAAGGAATTGCACTGGGTTTCTGATTTGGCACCCTTCAAGCACCATGCATCCAACATTACAAATTAACTAAGCAAATATCACGAAGGAATGAGGAACCAAATTTGATTATTTCTCTTCCCTAACCCAGGGTGCTAACACTAGATGACAAGAAGTCTACTGACCAAATAATTAAAATAAAAAACCTTCCTGGAATGCACACTGTAGAGCTGATGTTAACTGACGTATTGTTCCATTGTTTGTGGAATTCCTGAAAAGAGCATCAAATATCAGCAGTCACTGCGTAAGTATCACCATGGCTCCAACCCTCTGCTTCTCCCTGCTTCGCTTCAGTTTGTTCTGCTCTTGATCCTTCTTCAATTAGCAAGCCTCAGAAATGGAGAACAAGATTATTCTCTGTTAATAAGTCTGCCCAAGGGTTAAGTATCTATTACGTAATTGTTTTTAATTGCTGCTTGAACCAGAAAAGCAAATCTAGATTTGTTTACAAAGAATACAATCGATCGTGTGTAGATTCCTGAGGCATAGTCTGCCTCTGCTTTCTCTGTGGAGTACCAAATCTGCTGGAGGTGAACTGTCTAAATTTCACTAATTAAACAGCTGAGGGTTTCTGACTCCACGTTGTCTGAGATGATGTTCCTGCACTGAAGTGAAATTACATCTTAATAAAGTTGTCAGTGCTGATTGGTCAAGTTCCAATAAATTTAATTCTCACGTCCAATACAGAAACCCCAGACTCATGCCACTGGTCATTTATCTCAGTGATGCCCAACCGGCACTGCCTCATGGGAAAATAGTCAGGCTTCTCATTGTCAGTCCAATGGTTTTATTTGCTAAGTGGTTTGGGCCATCGTGAGAGATCATCAGCTATCATTTTAGGGCCTTTTGGTATTAATACAAAAAGGAAGCAAAAATGTTGCCTTTCTCCACATGTTCATTATTAGAACATAGGAACAGTACGATGCAAGAGCAGACCCTTCTCCCCATCATAATGCCTAATGAAATCTCTTCTGCCTGCAGAAGGTTCATTCCCTACAAACTAGTCAGCTCCATCATGGGTACTAGGGTCTGTAGAGTCCAAGACATCTTCAGGGAGAAGTGCTTTAGGTAGGCAGTGTCCATCATTAAGGACCCCCACCATCCAGGCCATGCCCTCTTCTCAGGTAGGAGGTACAGAAGCCTGAAGGCACACACTCAGCGATTCAGGAACAGCTTCTTCCCCTCCGCCATCCAATCCCTAAATGGACATTGAACCCACGAACACTACTTCAATTTACTTATTTCAAATTTGATTTTGCACTATTTATTTTTAACTTAATTATATAATATACATGTATATAATTACTGTAATTCAGTTTTTTTCTATATTTAACATGTATTGCATTGTACTGCTGTTGCAAAGTTAACAAATTTGATGACATATGCCAATGATATTAAACCTGATTCTGATTCTGTTTTATGTGTCTACCCAAGACCCTTTTCATCACCACTATTATAACTCAGAATCAGGTTTATTATCACCAGCATGTGTTGTGAAATTTGTTAATTTAGCAGTAGCAGTTCAATGCACTATATAATATAGAAGAAAAAATAATAATAGGTAAATCAATTATATATATTGAATAGATTAGAAATTGTGCAAAAAAACAGAAATAATGTATAATTGGACACTCAATGCTGCTGCATGTTGACTCTGTGCTTAAGAAGGCATATGGTGCATTGGCCTTCATCAACCATGGGATTAAGTTTAAGAGCCGAGAGGTAATGTTGCAGCTATATAGGACCCTGGTCAGACCCCACTTAGAGTACTGTGCTCAGTTCTGGTCACCTCACTACAGGAAGGAAGTGGAAATTATAGAAAGGGTGCAGAGGAGATTTACAAGGATATTGCCTGGATTGGGGAGCATGCCTTATAAGAATAGTTTGAGTGAACTCAGCCTTATCTCCTTGGAACAGCGGAGGATGAGAGATGACCTGATGGAGGTGTGTAAGATGATGAGAGGCATTGATCGTGCGGATAGTCAGAGGCTTTTTCCCAGGGCTGAAATGCCTAACATGAGAGGGCACAGATTTACTGTGCTTGGAAGGAGGTATGGAGGAGATGTCAGGGGTAAGTACTTTACATAGAGAATGGTGAGTGAGTAGAATGAGCTGCTGGCAACGCTGGTGGAGGGGGATACAATAGGGTCCTTTAAGAGACTCCAGGTTAGGTAGATTGAGCTTTGAAAAATGGAGGGCTATGGATAACCCCAGGTAATTTCTAAAGTAAGTAGAAAAGGCTTGTGAGAAAAGGGCATGCCCTGGGTGCTGGAGGTCCTTAATAAAGGACACTGCCTTTCTGAGACACTGCTCCTTGAAGGTATCCTAAGTACTTTATAGGCTAGTACCCAAGATGGAGCTGACTAGATTTAACACCCTCTGCAGCTTCTTCCGGTCCTGTGCAGAAGCACCACCACACTGCACCCCCCCCCCACCCCCCCACATACCAGACGGCGTCAGAATGCTCTTCACGGTACATCTATAGAAGTTTTTGAGTGTTTTTGTTGACATACCAAACCTCTTCAAACTCCTAATGAAGTACAGTCACTGTTTTGCCTTCTTTATAACTGCATCAATATGTTGGGACCAGGTTAGATCCTTAGAGATCTTGACACCCAGGAACTTGAAACTGTGTACTCTGTCCACTTCTGATCCCTCTATGAGGATTGGTATGCGTTCCTTCATTTTACCCTTCCTGAAGTCCATAATCAGCTCTTTCATTTACTGACGTTGAATGCCAGGTCGTTGCTGTGGCACCACTCCTCCAGTTGGCCTATCACACTCCTATAAGTCCTCTCGTCACCAGCTGAGATTCTGCCAACAATGGTTGTATCGTCAGCAAATTTATTGGCACTATTAGCACCCTGTTCCTATTCATTTCCTTTAAACATTACCCCCCTCACATTAAAAGCGTGTCCTTTAATATTTGAGATTTCTACCCTGAGGGAGAAATGACTGACTGCCCAACCTATCTTTACGTCAAAAGCCAATTACATCCATTCTTACAGTGTATCATGATGTAAGTGAGAGTGGGGTTGGCGTGTGGAAGGAACTTTATGATTGGCAAGTGTAGTGTAGGGGTTGCCCCAATGGGAATAGAATCAGGGATGGAAGGGAGTAGGTTCTGAGGGTTTAAACTGCTGCATTGCCCAATAACACCTGTAGTGTTATTAAATTCAACTCAAACTATCCAGCAGCAGAAAAAAAATGGAGAAGTAACAGCTTAGTGATCTCATTGACCATGCAAGAACTTCTGCAAACTCAAACGTAAACAATCCCATCAGGGAGGGGGCTACGTAGCATCCATGCCGGGACCACCAGACTCAAGACCATTTACCTTCCGCAAACAGTAAGGCTGTTCAACACCTCCACCCACTAACATGCACCCCACCCCACCCATACCCAACCACCACTACAGTATCATTTCCTGACAGTCACCTTATGTACAGACACTCCCATGACTAGCATCAACTTTTGGATGTACAAATAATCCATCTATTTTAGCTATGCTATGTATTTATATTTATTGTGTTTTTTAGTATGATTGTGTTCTTTATCTTTTGTGTTGCATCAGATCTGGAGTAACAATTATTTGTTCTCCTTTACACTTGCATACTGGAAATGACATTAAAAAAATCTTAATTTTTTTTTGAGTGATTTTACCTTCTATTTCCTTAATCCTAAACAACCTTTGTAGTTTTTTTAATTATTAAATCGATGCGACAAGGAGATTTTTACAAAGCCAGGATTTATTGCTCATTCCACAATGCTATCTAAAGATTAATGATTAGCTTCCTTTACCACATGTACATCGAAACATCGCAGCATGCAGTGTTTGTGTCAGTCACCAGCATAGTCTGAGGATTGTTGTGGCGAACTACATATACCTGTCTGGACACACCCCCTGCTGACTGCTCCTGTGGCTCCTCCTACAGACCCCGGTATAAAGGCGATTGAGGTCTGAGCCCGGGCTCTCTGTCTCCAGGATGTAGTATGGTGGTCAACCACTGCTTGTTCCTTCTTCCAGTCAATAAAAGCCGATATCTCACCTTCACATCTCAGAGAGAGTTATTGATGGTGCATCAATTGTGCTGGGCATCCCACAGGTTTTCCCTTGCTTCTGGTGCCAACATAGCGTGCCCACAACTCACTAACCCCCAACTTGGACACCTTTGGAATGTGGGAGAAAACAGGAGCTCCTGGAGGAAATTATCTCTGGGAAAATGTACGAATTCTTTTCACACAGCAACAGGAATTGAATCCTGATCGCTGCAATCACTACACTAATTATTACACTGCCATGCCACCCAGTGAGGCTTTTGACCCAAAGACAATGAGAAGAAGGTGATAGATTTCAAAATCAGGAGGGAAGGAGAATCTGCAAGTGATGGTGTCCCCCTAGTCCTGCTGCCCTTGTCCTTCTTGGGAACAGTGAACAGCCTAGAGAAGTATCTGGAGTTCATTTTGCAGATGGAATGCATTGTAGCCATAGTGGAGCAAAGGAATGTGTGGAATAATGGATGAGTTACCAATCAAGCAGGCTGCTTTGTCCTAGATGGTGTCAAGATTCTCGAGTATTGTTGTAATTGTTCTCATTCAGTGAAGATTACTCCGTCATATGTCTGACCTATATCTAGTCAATGGCGGAAAGGTTTGGAGGGGGTCAGGCGGTACGTCACTCACCACAGGAGTCCTGGCTTTGACCTGCTCTTATTGCCACAGAGTTTATGACTTCCCAGAAGGTTGATCATGGAGTTCTCACTCATGGTAGTAAGTTAAATGTCATGGGGCAAGACTAGACTCTCTCTTGTTGAATATACCCACTAAAACATCTGTGTGGCAAAAAGTTGCCTAAAAGGAAAGGCAACAATGAAGTGGCTTTCACAATGTCCAGAAAATGATCTACAAACAACTAATTTGTGAAGCCCAGTCTCCATTGTATTGCAGGGAGGAGTAGTTCTGACAGAATCTTAAGAATTGAAAGGCCTAGAAAGAGCATGTGTGAAGAGAATGCTTCCATTAGTGGGAGAGTCTCAGACCAGAGGGCACAGCCTTAGAATACAAGGACATCACTTTAGAACAGAGTTGAGGAAGAATTTCATTATCCAGAAGGTGGTGAATGTTTAGAAATTATTGCCACAGAAGGCAATGGAAGTCAAGCTACTGGGTATATTTAAAGTGAGGTTGGTAGGTGCTGTGATGGAAAATAACTGGTTCTTTGAGTCTCAACAGTAGAGGCCTGGACACAGCAGTTTTGATAATAAGGAATTTACTTACAAAGGGAAGTCGGGTCAACACAAGCAACTACAATCCACAGGAAGCGGTGTGGGGACAGGGTACAGTTACACAAACAAAAACAAGGGAAAAGCACTAAGACAGCTATCCCTCTTGACCTTGGATAGCTACGGCTCCCTTACCAGGGCAAACGATAGACCTTCCCAAACATAAATCAATGCACTTACCTTCAATGAGGTGGTCTGTAAGAGAGACTGAGCCAGGCACAAGTCTCACCTTTTTTAGCATGGGGCCGGGTGTGATAATCCAATTAAGGTGACCAATAATCTAGGTGTGCGTTGATTAGTTGGGAGGGACCAAATGTTGATTGGCATGTGGTGTGTCCTCCGACCGGCCAGGTGGCGGTGAGCCTATCATGTGGCCGGTATCTCTGGATACACTAGGTACTTAATTAGGAAGGACATTAAAAGTTATAAGGAGAGGGTTGTAATTGTCAGGGAAAATAAGTCAGCCATGATCAAATGGTGGAGCAGACTTGATGTGGCAAATGGCCTAATTCAGCTTCTATGTCTTATGGTGAAATAAAAATTCATCGTTGATAGAGCTGTTTTTCCATGTGGGGGCTGGGGGAGCAGTGAGTGCTGGCTGAAGTATCAGAAACTGTGTTCAGGTCATTGTATGGAGCTTACTGACCTAAATTTTGGGTTGGGGTGGAGTTGGGGTACAGGATGACCATTCCCTGATTTCCCCCTACTTCGACCTGTTGAACCCATCGAACTTTATTTAGCGATGTTGGTGGAGGATAAATTCTGGCCAGGATTTATCCTTACCCAACACTGAAGGATATTTCTCAAGCACCCAAAAAGCAATGTACAACCAGAGTCCGAGCTTCCCCAGTATTCCACAAGTTGTCCATTTGGAGAATGAACGTTGGTGAAGATTGGATCCAAGGGCTTCTAAATCAATGATGAGATTACTAACAACGCTTGTACGAGACCAGAGCAAGATCCAGTTCTCCAGTTCATATGCAACTAGGTCGATGGATGTCTGTATGCAGAGGCCTGTTGTGAACACGAAGTGCACTTTGCTTTAATGAGAGCTAATCCCCTCCAATGGTCAATACCTGATTTTGTTCCCCTTCTTGATTTGAGCACTTTCATTGTAGACCATGTGCACTGAAACCCTGTTTCAGTTGTCTCTGCAGCAAATAATCTTACAACCTGTGGAAACTGATAACAAACTTCAAAATTCACAGAAATCACGTGTTGTTTTTTTCCAGTGTTAGTGATTTAAGGGGTTGTGAAATTCCATGAGTCATCTTAACTGACTAAGCCATTCGACAGGGTAACATTGGGCCGGAGTCAACCATGAGTAATGCAATGAGAAAGAATGTCATATTGTTTATTACCAGCTAGAAGGTGAAAGAAGTTGGAACTCAGCCTCATAATCAGATATTTTTCTGTTTTGCTCCTTCCTCTCACTTCCAGGACGTGGCATCCTTCCTGACGTACGTAACATGGCCGTCAGTTCTACATTTGGCAAGTATTAGCTTGCTAGTTTAGACAATTTGTGTGTCAGCTTTCAACCAAGTGAGAGTGCGAGGTTGGGTCAGAACATCAGCTGTCTCCACTAACATACATTCACTATGTGGAGAGAGTCCGGAAGAGGTTCACGAGAATGATGCTGGAAATGAAGGGGTTAAGGTATGAGCACCGTTTGATCACCCTGGGCATGTACTCACTCTAGTTTAGAAAAATGCGTGGCGGGACATCTCATTGAAATCTATTGAGTACTGAAAGTCCCAGATAGAGTGGACTTGGAGAAAATGTTTAACATAGTGGGAGAGTCTAGGAGAGAGGGCACAGCCTCAGAATACAAGCACATCCCTTTCGAACAGACATGAAGAGGGATTTCTTTAGCCAGAGGGTGGTGAATCTGTGGAATTCATCACTACAGATGGCTGTGGAGGTCAAATCATCGAGTATATTTAAAGTGGGGGTTGATAGGTGCTTGGTTAGTAAGTGCATCATAGGTTATGGGGAGAAGGCAGGGGATTGGGGTTGAGAGGGATAATAAATCAGCTATGATGGAATGTGGAGCAAATGGGCCAAATAGTCTAGTTCTGCTCCTCTGTCTACACAATATAGCACAGCAAGATGGTCTGTCCATTGCCCTACAGTACATAATGATGCTGTTAAGTCTCCCATATCACTACCATTTACATTACCTCCAAGGAAACTAATTACTTTAGTTGTCAAAATTATTTTATTTGTTTTACTTTCAACAATTTTGTTGAAGGTTGGAAAAAGCTGATGCCATTTACACCCTTACACAAAAGGACTCTAAAACTAACAACTTTAAATTTAAATCTAACGGGAGTCTTGGAGAAACAGAGTGGTTAGAACGTGGAAGTCATTACCACCAGGGCTAGTTGACCTTAAGGTTGTTATAGCCAGGGGTGGTAATGGAGAGAAGATCCCATCACCTATTAATTGCTGCCAAGGTTGTGCACCTCAGATAGCCTCTGTCAATCAAGCTTAGCTCTTGGCCTTCACATGTGGCTTCACTACTGAGCCCAGCAGAACCATTTCTACTGACAGGGATTACTGGCACCTTAAAATCAGTTGCTTTGGTCAGACGGGGCTCGTCAGCCGTGGTTGGCAGCTCATCTCGGAGAAGGAAAACTCAGATCTCAATCCTCCGCTCCTTGCGGTTATACCCACTGATGAAGGTTTCAGGAGTAAACCGTAAAAGAAAAACCAGGAGCTGGAGTCCCTACGGCAGTTGTACATCGAGTTCGATGCTGACTGGGAACTCCTGCGATACAGCTGGTGCCAAACTGTATTGATCAGACCTGCCGTTCCTTTGCATTCATCAGTTGCATGGAGAAGAGGGGCTTGCTACATGGTCAAGAGCTTGCTCTCCATATCGTACTGCCCAGGCTGGCATATCTAGACAGCTAGGACTGGTCAACTCTGACCGACGGAGGCAAAAAATCATACATGCATTAATGAGAATTAAGGTAAAGGCATGAATCTTCTTATCCTTCTTTCCCCTTTCCCTTCATGAAGAACTTCTGAGAAACATGGATCAGTTGGAAAAATAATGTAAAAGTGCTATCTATTACCATTATATACATATACACATAAATAAATAAAGGGGTGGCAGGGTGGAGTTATGTCTCTGCCAGAGGTGGTGTAAGACACTCCTTCCCTCTGCTAGCCTGCAGGTCACCCTTGGGCAAGGTATGGCAACAGATTAGCCCCCCAATCAGAGTCACATGAAGCCAGAGAAGCAGGTGGTGGATGACTGTGAGCGTAGCCGGTGCATTTCCCAAGTCCTGCTTATGTGACCACTGACGCCAGGCGGACAATCTCTGAATAGTACAGAGATTGATAACGCCTGGTGGGTTCGCATGCTTTGTAAAGACACTGTCCAGAAGAAGGCAATGGCAAACCACTTCTGTAGAAAAATTTGCCAAGAACAATCATGGTCAAGACTGTGACCGCCCACGTCATATGGCAGAGCATGTAACAAATGAACTAATTTTGCAAAAGCTTTTGTGCAATGGATGACGTCTTTTTTATCCGTCTCCAGTTTTCTTCTGCATACAATCTCCATTGTGTTAGTCATGGTATGGAACTGGAATTGATTTATTATTGTCATGTACTGAGATACAGTGAAAAGCTTACATTGCATACTGTTCATATAGATCCTATCATTACATAGTGCATTGAGGCATAACAATAACAATGCAGAATAAAATGTAAAACAACAGGGAAAGAGCAGTGCAGGTAAACATTAAGGTAGAAGACAATGACGAGCTAGATTGTGAGCTCAAGATTCAATCTTATTGTACTAGGGAAACATTTAATAGTCTTATATCAGCAGGATAGAAGTTGTTATTGAGCCTGGTGTTACATCCCTTCATGCTTTTGTAACTTCAGCCTGGTAGAAGGGAGAGAGAGAGAGAGAGAGAGAGAGAGAGAGAATGTCAGGGGTGGGTGGAATCTTGGATTAAGCTGGCTGCTTTACTGAGGCAGCGAGAACTGTAAAGAGAAGCTGTACGAAGTGTAGGCAGCATGATCAATACTGATCCAGTTTTGTTACATGTGGGCTGCTAATATGACTACGCATCTCCATGCCGAATTCAGGATTCCTTTCGTAGATCACAGCCATGGGTCAGGAGCTTCCTCCCAGCAGAGCACCTAACAGTGCAAACTGTTGTAATTAACAATAGACATAGTATTTATGGCCCAGAAAGATCACAAAGGGTTCACATCTCTTCCTAGTATATTCCCAAGTGATGACGACACGTGAACTGGGTGGCCCCAGGAGCTGGCGTATCTGCTTCCTTGATCTTTCAGACAGGTAGCAGCGATTTGGAAGATGCACTGAAGCCCATCAATGGAAGAGCCTACAAAAAGTGGTGAATACAGTCCAACCCACCATTGAGCACATCTACAAGATCATTCGGGTTATGGTCTCGTTGTGCTGCTTCCATCAGGTACAGAAGCCAAAGGTCCCACACCACCAGGTTCAGGAACAGTTATAGAAACATAGAAAATAGGTGCAGGAGTAGGCCCTTTGGCCCTTCGAGCCTGCACCGCCATTCAGTATGATCATGGCTGATCATCCAACTCAGAACCCTGTACCTGCTTTCTCTCCATACCCCTGATCCCTTTAGCCACAAGGGCCATATCTAACTTCCTCTTAAATATAGCCAATGAACTGGCCTCAACTGTTTCCTGTGGCAGAGAATTCCACAGATTCACCACTCTCTGTGTGAAGAAGTTTTTCCTCATCTCGGTCCTAAAAGGCTTCCCCTTTATCCTTAAACTGTGACCCCTCGTTCTGGACTTCCCCAACATCGGGAACAATCTTCCTGCATCTGGCCTGTCCAATCCCTTTAGAATTTTATAAGTTTCAATAAGATCCCCCCTCAATCTTCTAAATTCCAGTGAGTATAAGCCTAGTCGATCCAGTCTTTCTTCATATGAAAGACCTGCGATCCCAGGAATCAATCTGGTGAACCTTCTCTGTACTCCCTCTATGGCAAGAATGTCTTTCCTCAGATTAGGGGACCAAAACTGCACACAATACTCTAGGTGCGGTCTCACCAAGGCCTTGTACAACTGCAGTAGAACCTCCCTGCTCCTGTACTCAAGTCCTTTTGCTATGAATGCCAACATACCATTTGCCTTTTTCACCACCTGCTGTACCTGCATGCCCACCTTCAATGACTGGTGTACAATGACAACCAGGTCTCGTTGCATCTCCCCTTTTCCTAATCGGCACTGTTCAGATAATAATCTGTTTTCCTGTTCTTGCAACCAAAGTGGATAACATCACGTTTATCCACATTAAATTGCATCTGCCATGAATTTGCCCACTCACCTAACCTATCCAAGTCACCCTGCATCCTCTTAGCATCCTCCTCACAGCTAACACCGCTGCCCAGCTTCATGTTGTTATGAATGTACCACAGCTCTGAGGGGCCGAAGGGTGCGGGGTAGCCCCCCTCCTTTGTGAGAATCGCAAGATCATTATTGATTTGGGTCAGGAGACCCAGGAAATGAGAGAGAGACGTGCAGGATGTCACGTTTTTACCCCCCCCCCCCCCCACAATAGCGATGTAAAGCTATGGGACATGGCCATTGTCTCCGGAAGACCAAGTTGTGTATTGAGTACTGTACTATTCATTGAAGCCCCTCAGGGGATGACCAGAGTGGGCTGGTTGAGGGATTGCATCATCCCAACCTGATTGACATCTGAGACCCCGTGAGGAAGTATAAAAGAGGGTCTGGGGAACAACCCCTTCAGACGCACCAGAAGAAACGCTAGCGATCCCGTAATAGCGGGAAGCCATTTGAAGGAAGCCACATGCGTTTGGTTCCCTTGCCTGGTGGCTGGTGGCTGGTACCACGGAAAACGACTTGGAACTAACAACGGGGAACCAACTCCCCCCGACTCAACGGATTGGCCTCATAAAAGACCCGGGCAAGTTTAAAACCGTCTCTCTTAAACCCAAAGAGCTGCAGCTTGAAAGGACAGTGACTTTTATCTTTCCATCGGACAATACAATATCCCCTAGACAAACAATAGAGCTATTGCTTAATTGATTACTATTATACCCGCGTTTTTTAGATTGAGTATTGACGACATATATTATCTGAATGTCTGTATTAATCTTCTTTTATGCCGCTTTATAAATAAAGACTTTTAAAAATAGTACCATCAGACTTCAACGGACCTCTCTATCTTTGCTGGTAAGTGATCCAGTTACAGGAATTTCATAACAGTGTCATCCGCAAACTTGGAGATGCTGCATTTAATTCCCTTGTCTAAATCATTAATATACATTGTAAACAACTGGGGTCCTGGCACTGAGCCTTGCGGTGCCCCACTAGTCACTGCCTGCCATTCTGAAAAGGTCCTGTTTATTCCCACTCTTTGCTTCCTATCTGCCAACCAATTCTCTATTCACATCAATACCATACCCCTAATACCATGTGCTTTAAGTTTGCACACTAATCTTCTGTGTGGGACCTTGTCAAAAGCCTTTTGAAAATCTAAATATACCACATCCACTGGCTCTCCCCTATGCACTCTACTAGTTACATCTTCAAAAAATTCTATAAGATTTGTCAGACATGGTTTTCCTTTCACAAATCCATGCTGACTTTGTCCGATATTTCACCTCTTTCTAAATGTGCTGTTATCACATCTTTGATAACCGACTCTAGCATTTTCACCACCACCGATGTCAGACTAACCAGTCTATAATTCCCTGGTTTCTCTCTCCCTCTTTTAAAAAGTGGGCTTACATTAGCCACCCTCCAATCCTCAGGAACTAATCCAGAATCTAAGGAGCTTTGAAAAATTAACACTAATGTATCCACTATTTCTTGGGCTACTTCCTTAAGCACTCTGGGATGCAGACCATCTGGCCCTGGGGATTTATCTGCCTTTAATCCCTTCAATTTACCTAACACCACTTCCCTACTAACATGTATTTCCCACAGTTCCTCCATCTCACTAGACCATCGGTCCCTTACTATTTCTGGAAGATTATTTATGTCCTCCTTAGTGAAGACAGAACCAAAGTCGTTATTCAATTGGTCTGCCATGTCTTTGTTCCCTATGATCAATTCACCTGTTTCTGACTGTAAAGGACCTACATTTGTCTTGACCAATCTTTTTCTTTTCACATATCTATAAAAGCTTTTATAGTCAGTTTTTATGTTCCCTGCCAGCTTTCTCTCAATCTTTTTTCCCTTTCCTAATTAAGCCCTTTGTCCTCCTCTGCTGGTCTCTGAATTTCTCCCAGTCCTCAGGTGTGCCGCTTTTTTTTTGCTAATTTATATGTTTCTTCTTTGGACTTGATACTATCCCTAATTTCCCTTGTCAGCCACGGGTGCACTACCTTTCCTAGTTTATTATTTTGCCAAACTGGGATGAACAATTGTTGTAGTTCATCCATGCAATCTTTAAATGCTTGCCATTGTATATCCACCATCAACTCTTGAAATATCATTTGCCAGTCTATCTTAACTAATTCACGTCTCATACCTTCAAAGTTACCCTTCTTTAAGTTCAGAACCTTTGTTTCTGAATTAACTATGTCACTCTCCATCTTAATGAAGAATTCCACCATATTATGGTCACTCTTACCCAAGGGGTCTCGCACAACAAGATTGCTAACTAACCCTTCCTCATTGCTCAATACCCAATCTAGAATGGCCTGCTCTCTAGTTGGTTCCTCAACATGTTGGTTCAGAAAACCATCTCGCATACATTCCAAGAAATCCTCTTCCTCAGCACCCTTACCAATTTGGTTCACCCAATCTATATGTAGATTGAAGTCACCCATTATAACTACTGTTCCTTTATTGCACACATCTCTAATTTCCTGTTTAATGCCATCCCCAACCTCACTACTACTGTTAGGTGGCCCATACACAACTCCCACCAGCATTTTCTGCCCCTTAGTGTTATGCAGCTCTACCCATATTGATTCCACATCCTCCAGGCTAATGTCCTTCCTTTCTATTGCGTTAATCTCCTCTCTAACCAGCAATGCTACCCCACCTCCTTTTCTTTCCCGTCTATCCCTCCTGAATATTGAATATCCCTGGATGTTGAGGTCCCATCCTTGGTCACCCTAGAGCCATGTCTCTGTGATCCCAACTATATCATATTCATTAATAATTATCTGCACATTCAATTCATCCACCTTGTTACGAATGCTCTTCGCATTGACACACAAAGTCTTCAGGCTTGTTTTTACAACACTCTTAGCCCTTATACAATTATGTTGAAAAGTGGCTCTTTTTGCTTTTTGCCTTGGATTTGCCTGCCTGCCACTTTTACTTTTCACCTTACTACTTTTTGCTTCTACCCTCATTTTACACCCCTGTCTCTCTGCACTTGTTCCCATCCCCCTGCCACATTAGTTTAAAGCCTCCTGAACAGCAGTAGCAAACGCTTCCCCTAGGACATTGGTTCCCATCCAGCCCAGGTGCAGACCATCCTGTTTATACCGGTCCCACCTCCCCCAGAACTGGTTCCAATACCCCAGAAATTTGAATCCCTCCCCCTTGCACCATTTTTCAAGCCATGTATTCATCTGAAATATCCTCCTATTTCTACTCTGACTAGCACATGGCACTGGTAGTAATCCAGAGATTATTACCTTTGTGGTCCTACTTTTTAGTTCATCTCCTAACTCCCTAAATTCAACTTGTAGGACCTCATCCCATTTTTTACCTATATCGTTGGTACCTATGTGCATCACGACCACTGGCTGTTCACCTTCCCATTCCAGAATGTCCTGCAGCTGCTCAGAGATATCCTTGACCCTTGCACCAGGGAGGCAACATACCATCCTGGAGTCTCATTTGCAGCCACAGAAACACCTATCTATTCCCCTTACAATTGAATCCCCTATCACTATAGCTCTCCCACTCCCTTTCCTTCCCTCCTGTGCCACAGAGCCACCCGTGGTGCAATGAACTCAGCTGCTGCTGCCTTCCCCTGATGAGACATCTCCCCCAACAGTATCCAAAACAGTATATCTGTTTAGGAGGGAGATGACCTCAGGGAACTCCTGCACTACCTGCCTACTGCTACACCGTCTAGTGGTCACCCCTTCCCTTTCTGCCTGTGTAGCCTTTACCTGCGGTGTGGCCAACTCACTGAACGTGCTATTCACAACTTTCTCAGCATCGCAGATGCTCCAGTATGAATCCAATCGCAGCTCCAGACACTCAATGCGGTCTGCCAGAAGCTGCAGTTGGACACACTTCCTGCACACAGTCATCAGGGACACTGGAAGTATCCCTGATTTCCCACATGCTGCAGGATGAACAAACCACGGGGCCAATCTCAGCTGCCATGACCTACCCAATACTTGCCTCAACTTTTGAAACTTTCTCCTTTGAAAGGAACTTACCCAGCCTTACCTCACTTGGAGTGAAGCTCATCCTCAGCCTCTTCTCATCCTGACCTCAATTGCCCAATCAGCTGCTTTCTGCTGAGTCAGAGCTATTCAAATCTTGATTGTCTAATCAACGGCTTTCTGCTGAGCTATTCAAATCTTGATTGACTTGATTGCACAGTCCAACTGCCAAAACTGCCAGAATCTCTCGAGTCAAAGCCTCAAATCTCCACTCCATCACTGTTATTACACTTCAACCACCGGGTTTCTAAACCAGCATGGATAACTTCACTCACCTCAACATTGAACTGATTCCACAACCTATGGATTCACTTTAAAGGCCTCTATAACCCATGTCCTCAGTGTTATTTATCTATCTATCTATCCACCTATCTATCGATCTATCTATCTATTTATTTATCTGCCTAACTATCCATCTATTTATTTATCTAGCTATTTATTATTTTCATTTGTAATGACGCCTTCTTTTGCTCATTGGTTGTCTGTCCATCTTCAATTGTGTGCAGTTTTTCATTGATTCTGTTGAGTTTCGTTGTATCTACTGTGAATGCCCACAAGGAAATGAACGTCAGTGTTTTATGTGCTGACATATGCGTAATTTGATAATAATATTCACTGGACGTGGACTGCTTTCCTCATTCAAAAGACCCTTCTAAGCCACTGAGCATGTCCAAAAGAATGAAAGCATTACACCTTTCTCTTTCTAGAATTCAATGTTATTGAAATCAGGAAATCAAATTTCAAATGTACACACATCTTCTGCTCAAGTGCCTGGGGACAAATTTCTAGGTACTGATTGCTCATAATTTTGTTGCTTCTTGTGGGGTCTTACTGGGTGAAGATTGCCTGCCAGTTTTTTTCAGCTTTAGAGCAGTTGCAACACTTGCTTGGCTACAAAGCAGATGATCAAATCTGGTGGGATTGAGGGGCTGTGACAACTTGCGAGTCCTTTCCTTTTGGCACATGTATACTTACTTCCTCTGCTCCCTGCAGAGAACACTTTAACAGGATCAAAGACAACATGTCCGCGGGATTGATCTCTGCTTGTACGGAATCCTCCTTACTACTGTTCCCAAAGATGCGCCATGATGGGTTGCAGATTTGCATCAGTCCTTGGTGGGAAACAAACTGGGCAAATTAATCAAAGGTGGCTTTTGAAATACTCTAGTGATGTTGATGAAATCTTGGAATTTCAGTTGACGAGAATGTCACCTGCCCCACCTATCATGACATCTTTGACTGAGTTATATTTCTGTGGCTTCCTGTTACGCACAGAGTAAGCTACAGTAAATGACCTACACCCTAGCCTTTAACCCAGTTGTTCCCTCATGAAAAACACAACAGAAATATCACAAACAAGAGAAAACCTGCAGATGCTGGAAATACAAACAACACACACAAAATGCTGGAGGAGCTCAGCAGGCCAGGCAGCTCCTATGGAAAAAAGTACAGTCGATGTTTCAGGCTGAGCCCCTTCAGCAGGACTGCAGTAAAAAAGATGAGAAGGTCAGAATAAGAAGGTGGGGTAGAAGAGGAAAAAACATAAGGTGACAGGTGAAACAGAGAGGGGAAGGGTGTGAAGTAAAGAGCTGGGAAGCTGATTGGTGAAAGTGATACAGGGTTGGAGAAGGGGGAATCTGATAGGAGAGGACAGAAGGCCACGGAAGAAAGAAAAAGAGGAGGACCAGAGGGAGGTGATGGGCAGGTAAGGGGATAAGGTGAGAGAGGGAAAAGGGAATGGGGAATGGTGAAGGGAGTGGGCATTACCAGAAGTTTGAGAAATCAGTGTCCATGCCACCAGGTTGGAGGCTCCTCCAACTTGAGCGTGCCCTCATCGCGACAGTAGCGGAGGCCATGGACTGACAAGGTGGAATGGGAATGGGAATTGGAATTAAAATAGGTGGCCTCTAAGTGATCCCACTTCTTCCGGCAGACGGAGTGTAGGTGTTTGGTGAAGCAGTCTTCCAATCTACGTTGGGTCTCACCAGAGGCCTCAATGGGAGCATTAGACACAGTAAATGATCCCAACAGAGTCACAGATGAAGAGTTGCATCACCTGGAAGGACTCTTTGGGGCCCTGAATAGTAGTGAGGGTGGTGGTGTAGGGGCAGTGGTAGTACTTGTTCTGCTTGCAAGGATAAGTGCCAGGAGGGTGACCCTCCAGTAGGAGGGATGAATGGGCAAGGGAGTCACAGGGAAGTGATCCCTGTGGAAAGCAGAAAGTGGGGGATGGGAGGGAAAGATGTGCTTGGTGGGGGGATCCTGTGGGAGATGTGCTGGTCAGGAGGCTGGTGGGGTGGTAGGTGAGGACAAAAGGAACCCTGTCCCTAGTGGGGTGGCAGGAGGATGGGGTGAGGGCAGACGTGTACAAAATGGAAGAGATACAGTTGAGGGCAGCATTGATGGGTGGAGGAAGGGAAGCCCCTTTCTTTGAAGAAGAAGAAGGGCAACTCCTCTGTTCTGGAACAAGAAGCCTTGTCTTGAGAGGAGATAGGGTGGAGATGGAGGGTTGAGAGGAGGGAATGGCAATTTTACAAGAAACAGGGTGTGAAGAGGTATGGTTCAGTTAGCTGTGAGAGTCTGTGGGTTCATAATAGACATCAGTAGATAAGCTGTCTCCAGGGATAGAGTGGGAGAGATCAAGAAAGGGAAGGGAAGTGGACCAGGTACTTTGCTTTTCAGCCAATGGCCTTGGCTTTCCTGAAATAGGCACTGAATGTCTACAGAATCTTTTCTAAGCTCTTATTTTCTAATTGATTCTGCAATCCTAGTAATAGTTTCTCAATCTTTTCCCAGTTGTGAATCGTGGTCCAGGCTGCCATTCTGTGTATTTTAATGAAACAAAATAAACTTTAACAAGTATTTACAAGAATAAACCATTCAAAGCCATTTCATCCTTCCATTCATAGACAGTATTAAGTGTTAAATTACGTAGTTTAAAGCCAGTAGGACTGTTGCCATCCACGTGGCCCCTTGAGTTGGTGTGTCAGTACAATAATCGAGGGCTTTCTCACACAAGCCAGCCCCTCCCTGAGCAGTAGCACAAGAAATCTACCGTGTGGTCATCCTCCAATGAACGTTTGTAATGGCAGCATGAAACTTCAGTGTGTCCCTCACCATGTACTCCTGCAACTAGGAATGTGTAGGTAGGCAGTATTCCTTCCTGGGCATCTCAAAGCCCCACAACATGCAGGAAGCATCACTTTGCCCACACAGTGGCCACTTTATTGGCCACACTTGCTCGTTAATGCAAGTATCTAAGCAGCCAACTACATGGCAGCAACTCAATGCATAAAAGCATGCAGACATGGTCAAGAGGTCCAGTTGTTGTTCAGACCAAACATCATGTAGGGAAGAAATGTGATCTAAGTGACTTTGAGAGTGGATTGGTTGTTGGTGCCAGACAGGGTGGTTTGAGTATCTCAGAAATTGCTGATCTCCTGGGATTTTCATGCACAACTGTCTCTGGAGTTGACAGAGAATAGTACAAGAAACAAAAATACATCCAGTGAGTGGCTGCTCTGTGGGTCTAATATGCCTTGTTAACGAGAGAGGTCAGAGAAGAATAGCCAGATTGGTTCAGAATGAGGTTTATTATCACTGGCATATGTTGTGAAATTTGTTAACTTAGCAGCAACAATACAATGCAATACATGATAATATAGAAAGAAAAAATAAATATGTAAATCAATATGTATATTAATTAAAAATAGTGCAAAAGCAAAAATAATACATATTAAAAAAGTGAGGTAGTGTTGATGAGTTCAATGTCCATTTAGGAACCGTATGGCAGAGGTCAGAGGAGAATGTCCAGACTGGTTCAGGATCAGAACCAGTGGTTCCGGAATCACTGAGTGTGTGCCTTCAGACTTCTGTACCTCCTTCCTGATGGTAACGTTGAGAAGCGGGAATGCCCTGGGTGTTGGGGTCCTTAGTAATGGACGTTTGCCTTTCTGTGACACCGCTCCTTGAAGATGTCTTGAATATTACAGAGACTAGTACCCATGATGGAGCTGATTAATTTTACAACTTTCTGTAGCTTCTTTCAGTCCTGTGCAGTATCCACCCCCCCCCCCCTCCCTACACTGGACAGTGATGCAGCCTGTCAGAATGCTCTCCACGGTACATCAATAGAAGTCTGCAGTGTTTTAGTTGATAAACCAAATCTCTTCAAACTCCTAAGGAAGTATAGCCACCATCTTGCCTTCTCTATAGCTGCACCGATGTGTAGGGACAAAATTAGATTCTCAGAGGTCTTGACATGCAGGAACATGAAATTGTTCTCTCTCTCTCTCCACTTCTGCTCCCTCTATGAGGATTGGCTCGTGGTCCCTTGTATTACCCTTCCTGAAGTCCACAATCAGCTCTTTTGTCTTACTGACATTGAGTGTAATGTTAGTCTGTGACACCACTCAACAAGCTGGTATATCTCGCTCCTGTATGCCCTCTCATTTCCATCTGAGGTTCTGCCAACCATGGTTGTATCAGCAAACTTACAGATGGTATTTGAGCTATACCTAGCCACACAGTCATAGAGAGAGTAGAGCAGTGGGCTAAGCACACACCCCTGAGGTGCACCAGTGTTGATCATCAGCAAGGAGGAGATATTATCACCAATCTGCACAGACTGTAGTCTTCCAGTTAGGAAGCCAAGGATCCAATTGCAGGCAGACAGGACAGTTGCAGTAACTCAAATAATCATGCATAACAACAGTGGTGTGTGAAAGAGCATCTCTGAACACACAACACATTGAAGCTTGATGTGGATGGGCTACAACAGCAGAAGACCACGAACATACACTCAGTGGCCACTTCATTAGGCACAGGAGCTACTCAATAAGGTGGCCACTGAGTGTAATTTCAAATACTGAGAAACAAACACCAGTCCACGTACCTCGGGTGTTCTTCAAGTACTTACACCATACACCCAGGAAGGCAGGCTGGGCCCCATCAAACATTGGTGCATCTGATGGTGTGAATCTTTCTCAGCACTAAGCAGGTTAACTGGAGCTGAGATTCTAAAGTGGGACTTGAACTCACAATCATTGTGGTTGAGAGACAGTGCTACACAGTGAGTCAAAGCAAAGACCTGAAGACTCTGGGTCACGTTGGCTCAGCACCTTACCAAACTGAGCTTGGGCAGTGACTGCTCAAGGGCTGCACAGTATTCAGCTCCAGTCGCCAGTGGATCTCAAGTGAACTTTAATTAGATTATCAATAAAATCTTCCAGGTTCAAAGTTCAGAGTACATTTATTATACCTGATGCACCATCAATAACTCACTCTGAGACATAAAGGTGAGATATCGGCTTTTATTGACTGGAAGAAGGAACAAGCAGTGAGTGACCACCATACTACATCCTGTAGACTAAGAGGCCGGGCTCAGGCCTTGATGGCCTTTATACAGGGGTCTGTGGGAGGAGCCACAGGAGCAGTCAGCAGGGGGCGTGTCCAGACAGGTATATGTAGTTCACCACAATACCACCCTGAGATTCATCTCCCACTAGGCAGCCAAAAAACAAAGAAACCTAAAAGAACCCATTAAAAAAAAGAAGGCAGCCGAACACCCTGTGAGCAGAGAAAAAAAAAAACAAATCGTGCAAACAACTAATGCAAGCAAATCGCATTCTGAACTAAAGTCCACAAAGAAATTCAATTCACAGACTCTTAGTTCAGTGCAGAGCCGAGGAAACGTTGCAGAGTCGAGGAAACGTCACAGAGCAATGAGCGGAACTGGCCTGTCCCTTGCCTCGGGCCCTGACACCCTGACCCTTGCAATCTGACCAACGCCTAAATCATCATCAAAACGTAGGGTTCAGTCACTTCAATACGCTCAGGGGCCTGGTCCCCACCGGCTCGATTCATCCTGTACCCAACCTTTCCATTTTGGCCCAGCTATTAAATCGGTTAAACCTCGGGTCTTCCTCGCTCTTGGCAACGAGCTCACTACTTCACCTCACCTCAGTTCTACCACATCAAATTGCCTCCAAGTCCAGAGGAAAGTTACACGCTATTGCTCGTGATGATCGGTTACCAGAAAAGGAACGATTAACAAGGTATTTAGTTATTTTCTTTGTCTTATCGGCCACCAGCTGGAAGTGTCTGGGATTCACCAGTGCCGTCTTAAACCAGATTCAATCATCTAAGTTAGCTTACAGGCACTGGAGCAAATTGTAAGCACTATGAGCACAAGAGATTCTACAGATACTAGAATCCAGAGCTACACACAAAAAGCTGGAGAAACTCAACAGGTCAGGCAGTATCTATGAAGGTAAATAAACCCTGATGAAGGGTCTTGTCCTGAAACATCAACTCGATAGTAAGCAGCATGAGTGAATTTTGTCAACTCATTGAAACCAGCGAACTAAAACCTGGAACCAACTTGTGAGATGCTGCCCTCTCCTGCATCTCCTCCATTTCCTGGACATCCACACTCATCCCATCTTCCCACTGTCTTTACAGGGATAGAGTTCCTCTTGGCCTCATCTACCAACCCATGACCCTCTGTATCCAACATATCATTCTCTGCAAATTCTGTCATATTCAATGAGTACCAAACACATCTTTACCTACACACCCCCCACACCTCTCTCTCTCTCTCTCCCTCTCTGCTTTCAATAGTGATTGCTCCTTTCATGATTCCTGTGTCATTCGGCCCTCTCTACTAATCTCCCTCCTGGCACATAATCCTGCATAATCCTGATACATCTGCCCATTCTCCTCCCCCCCATCCCCATTCAGGGCCCCAAACAGTTCTTCCAGGTGAGTCAACACTTCACCTGCAAATCTGTTGAGATAATCTATTGTATTGATGCTCCCAAAGTGGCCTCCTCTACATTGTTGAGAACTGATGTAAATTGGGGGACTGCTATGTCAAATACATCTGCTCCATCCACCAAAAGCGGAATTTCACGGTGGTCAAACTTCTTAATTTCCCCATTCCCGTTCTGACATGTCGGTGCATGGCCTCCTCTTTTGCCACAATGAAGCCACTCACAGGTTAGAGGATCAGCACCTCATATTTCATCTAGGCAACCTCCAATCTGATGGTGTGAAAAATTTATTTCTCCTTCTGGTAATATTTTTTCCCTCCCTCTTCTTCTGGCCTCTCACATCGTCTGCTCATCTGCCTATCGCCTCCCCAGTGGACATCCTTCTTCCGTTTCTCCCCTGATCCATTCCCCTCTCCTATCAGATTCTACCCTCTCCAGCCATTTATGTTTTCCAGCTTCACCTATCACCTCCTAGCCAATCCTCCATTCCCTCCCACCTCTTTTATTCTGGCGTCTCCCCCCTTCCTTTCCAGTCCTGAAGAAGGGTCTAGGTCCAAAACGTCAACTGTTCATTTCCATGGATACAGCCTGACCTGCTAAAAATTGGGCACTTCCACAACCTCTGGATATGTCTCAATGTGTTGTACAATGAATTGGTTCTAGTGTAGTTACTGTTTTCAGGGAGGTATTGTAGGCACAGCAGGTTCATTAAAACATGAATGTCATAATGACCAGATAAACTGGTGCTTGTTGACAAATGAATTTGTGCATAGCATCCTGACAGAAGCTGACAAAGGAGGGAAACTGAAAAACCTGGATCATTGCTTCGAGAAGAAATTGGACAATTACACTTAACTAAAACAAGGATCTCAGCGGGTCAGGCAGCATCTACGCAGGCAGAGTGGTAGCCCATGTTTCAGGTCAACACCCTGTACCATGACTGCCCATTTCAGGGGATGGCGAGTCAACTGAAGGTGTCAAATTGCAGCCCCACCAGAGTTTAGGAAAGACTTGAGACAACAAAAGATAAAAAATATCGCAAAGCATCCGAGGACAAAGTCAACCATGACTCTTTTGTAAGAGGAAGGCAGCAAACTCACAGACTTCGTCAGCTCATGAAATCTCATCAATGTTAGACTGATGGAATTCTTATAAGGGCTGTAAGGTTATGAGTAAGATCATTTACAAGTAAGTAACACTTTAGTGCAAGAGTAAATCGGACGACTGCGAGAACCTCCTATATTGTTAATTAGGATCAGCTCTATTTCTAGCTGATTAAAGTGTTGAACAAGATTGTAAAAAACCAGGGTGAGAGCAGAAAGTGAGCGATGATGTCTAGCGCTGTTTGCCTGTGTTTGACCAGTCTCCCTCTCCCACTCGCTGGTTGCTGCCGGAGTCTTGGGCATTGGGCAGGGCTTGATTGGCATGGATAGGATTGGACTCATTTTTAGAAGATTCTTCAGTTCACATCAAATGTGTTTCTGGTTTTTGGCTACTCATTTTTTACAGCTATTTTGCACAATCTTGATCAGGGTGGACTTGCTCTACGGCCTGTAGTCAACATCTGACATAGCGCTAAATTGAACTAAATTAAACTTCACTGAACACTCCGAGACTGTTTCAGGGACTCTGTGTTTGATATTTACTATTCTATGTGTTATTCACTCATTTTTGCTGTTTACACGATTTGATCTTTTTTTGTATGTTGGATGTTTGATATTTTCTTTGAATGGGTTCCATGGTATTTCTTAGTTTCATGGCTGCCTGTGGGAAGACGTAGTTTGGGGTTGTATACTGCATGCATACTTTGATAGGAAATGTACTTTGACAATGGCTTATCTTCCACCTCCCATTCCATATAATTCCCATTTTCCTATATTCTTCTTTCGCCATATCATTGGGATGCCACGGTTCTGTAAAGGTTAGCACAATGCTTTACAGTACAGGCAACTCGGTATCAAATCCCACTGTTACCTGCAAGGAATTTGCACGTTCTCTCCTTGACCACATGCATTTCCTCCATGTGCTCCGATTTCCTCCCACAGTCCAAAGGCACACCATTTGGAAGGTTAATTGGGCATTGTAGATTGTTCCATGATTAAGCTTGGATTAAATCGGTGGTTGCCGGGCAACGTGGTTCGAAGGGCTAGAAGGGCCCATTCTGTGTCGTATCTAAGTAAGTAATACATAAATAAATATTACTACTTTTGAGACCATACTTTGAGCAAAGCAGGCAATGGCCGCATTTCAAAACAAAAAGGACATTGAGTTGGTGCAGCTGGAAGATGTGAGATACTTGTTATCTAAATGTAAACTGCTCAGACCAGGTCTAACCCATAACCCATCATTTGGCCTTGGTCAAAGTAACTTCCATTCATCATGTTAGACATTGGGGTACAAACTTTAAGAAGCTTCAGTTCTGTGAACAACATTATCCGCACAGAACTAGTCATAATACGATACAAAGACACAAAAGTCTGCAGATGCTGGAATCTGGAGCAACGAATAAGTTGCTGGAGAAAGTAAGCAGGGAAATGGACAGTCAATGGTTTGGATTGGGACCTTTCATTCCAGACCATTGACTGAGGGTACACGGGCCCAAGGTTGGGAACCCCGATCTAAAGGGAAATATAAAAATAAGGATTAGATTTATTTGTCATGTGTACATCAAACCATAATAAAGTGAAGTACATCACTTGCATCAAATCAAATCTGAGAGTTGTAACGGAGCAGCCTACAAGTGTTACTACATCTCACAGCGAGCTCACAACTTTTAACCCTAACGGTATGTCTCTTGAATGTGGGAGGGGACTGGAGCACCCGGAGGAAACCCACATTGTCACGAGGAGATTACACAAACTCCTTACAAACTGTGGTGGGAATTGAACCCCGATCTTAGAGTCGGCACTCTAAAGTGCTCCAGTAGGTAGCCAGCAGAAAGAAGTGAAGGTAGAAGTTGGAGCAAGCGAGGAGGGCGATAGGCATTTAGAGGTGGGGAGGAGCGGACGTGGCAGCAAGAGCTGGGAAGTAATAGCGTCATGGCTCACAGTGTCAGTGATCCATGTTCGTTCCTGCCGTTGCCTGTAATGAGTTCGTGTGTTCTCCCCTAAACTGCATGGATTTCCTCTGGGGGCTGTGGATCTGTCGCACACTCCAAAGACATACACAGTGGTAGGCTAATTGGTCTCATGGGTGCCACTGGGTGGTGCAGGCTCATTGGGCCGGAAAGGCCTGTTCGGCACTATCTCTAAGTAATGATAAATAATGAGCTGAAGTAAAAACAGCATCATAATTCAGAGAACTCAGGGAGGATGGCAGAGAAACATAAAGGAAGGAGGGTATGTTATTCTTTCACTAGTCTTGAAGCATGTTCCTGGGTGGGGAGAGATTTGCTGTGGAAATAACCAAACTACATCAAACTAGAATTGGTTGACGCTAATTCCTGGTGTCATTTTGACAGCACAAAAATTCAAGCACAAATTGAAAATGAAATCATGCAAGGGCATTATTTAAAAAAAATTGATATCTTGGTGTATTAGCTTTGTAGTAAAGTGACTCTGAAGAAAGGGGATGGAATTTTAGTGTTTCACTCTTTCCTTTTATCTAAAGCCCTCAAGTTTTATATTCAGTGAAGATCTGCAACTGCAAATCCATTTAATCTATTTGCTTCTTTTTATTCCGCAGAGACAATCAGAAAGGAGACTGAGCAGAACCCTGAGCTTTCAGAAGAAATGCATGCACAAAATCCCAAGGATAAGCTCATAAGCTGCACAGATAAAGGGAAAGGAGGCTGCGACGTGGGCTGAATGAGGTGACCTGCCGCCACGATTACCGATGCAGTGGTGCGTATCACCACAATCTCACAGCTGGCTGACTGTGGGTTGCTGAGCTTAACACTGCTTGCCAGTGTTGGGGAGGGGGTGAAGATGAAATCACTCGGTGCTCTGATACTTTGACTCCATCAAAGTGGGTTGCTACTGAAAAAGAAGAGGGCAGTGGAAAGAGATCACTAACAGCAAGCTTCAAAAGCTGTTCTCTCCTCCTCTTTCGGGCTTTCCCTCCTCTTACATGGTTACTTGCCAGTAAGCATTATCCAATCTCTACTTCATTTATCCCACAGCACGTCCTGCAGCCCAGCCATTAGCAACACATCACACAGCCGAACATGCTTCTAACTTTGTTCCACTGCTCCCATCAACCTGTTTGGTGTCATCCTACCACAGATATTCCCTTTGTTCTCCCCAACAATCCTCCACCTTCTCTGTAACTGAAAACTAATGTTTTTCTCTCCCACGATTCTGACCAAGTGTCCTTATTTGAAACCTTAATTGTCCCTTTTTCCACAGATACTGTTCCAGTATTCCCAGCATGTTCTGTTTTTATTTTGGGTTTCCAGCATCTGCAGTTTTTTAATATATCCCACCTTCTTTTCCCAAAACTGGAGATGAAAGCTGTCTCAACTGAGGCCAAAGACTGGACAGATAATGATAATTATGGATGAACATAGACTGGATTAAATGAATTTGGGTAGAGTACTGTGCAAAAGTCTTAGACACATTAAGCTAGGGTGCCTTCATGTGTAATTTCATGTGTTGCACTGTATTGTTGCCACAAAAAACCCTCAAATTTTATGAGTGATATTGTGAGTGATGATAAGCCTGATTCTGATATGGGTCTCTATGGTGGACTGAAAGGGGATGGGGAGAGGGGAATCATGGTTGGGAAAAGGGGAAGGGAGAGGGGAGGGAGTGGGAAGCACCAGGGCGACATTCTGTAACGATCAATAAAACAATTGTTTGGAATCCAATGACCTTGCCTGGTGTCTGAGGGCTGGGGTTGAATGCACCCACGCCACCCCCCTCGCCCTGGTACAGTACTCCTCTGCTACCTGTCCCTTATCCCTCCCGCAGCACTCCGTCCTCACCATTCCCAACATACTTTACTCCCACCAGATTTACAAACCTGCTCTTCGCTCCACATTGACAATCCAGTACTGTACAAAGGCCTTAGGCTCCCGAGCTATAGATATGTTTCTCAGACCTGTACACAATTCTGTATACTGTACATCTTTCACACCTTCAAGCAATCACAAACTCAACAAGCTTTCATCTATTACCTGGAACTACTAAAACAAGAATTAAATGTTGTCTCATTAGAGTAAGCTAAAGGATTGCTGTTCTTTTTATACTAATAAAACAAGGAATCAAGGGTGAGCACAACATGGTGGGCAGAAGAGCCTGTTATGTGCAGTAGATTTCCATGTTTCTACACCTACGATAAATAAACGTAATAACAGGGGCTCTGAAAATTGCTCCCACATTAACCGGACATCCATTTTACCGAATACCATACAGGCACCAAATCTACTGGGAGAGATTTGCAAAGCTTACTTTCTTAAAATTGATGTCCCACAGGAGAAAGCCGATTATTTCTTGAAGAAAGTTGCCTAGCTCATCCTTTCACTGTTTCCTAAGATACATCTGAATCAAGATTCTCAGTAAAATCACTGTAAATACTCCTGCAGGAAATGTGGCAACTGATTTGTATCCAGGACCTCTCTAATAGCCATGCAACATTTGACCAGATAATATAGATAAGCAATAAATATGATTTATTACTTATTTAAACAATAAGTGAATATTGAAGAAAATAATCAGTAAGTGGTAAACAGCAGTTAACAGAACATTGTCACAGCTCAGGGTGTCAGAGCTGAGAGTTCAATTCGCAGTGCCCTCTGGAAGGAGTTCGTATGTTCTCCCCGTGATTGTGTGGGTTTTCTCCGGGTGCTTCAGCTTCCTTTCACAGTCCAAAGACATATCAGTTGGTAGGCTAATTGGCCATTGTAAATTGTACTGTGACTGATTGGTTTCAAAGGACAATGCGTGATGATCATCATCAACACAAGGCTGGGTGGAAGGTATGGAGATCCGGAGATGTCCAGTCATCAAGTACCCCCTCTCGGACTCACCGTTGTTACCCAAAGGAAAGCTTATGAAGCAATACATTTGGCACCAGCTTGGCTGCAGGAGCTGCCAGAAGGATGTTCCATGACATCCAGCCACCTTAGGGACTGCACTCCGGAATTGCCATTTGGGTTTACTCCCATAACCTTCGTCTATCGAGGCTGCCAACAAGGCTGTGGGGGCTATTTACCCATAGCTGGGCATCTGGTTCATGAGCACCAAAGTGTGTCCACTCACCAGCGGGCCTGCATGCTACTTGTGCAGGGGCCAAGCCACCGACTTAACCTGTACTATGGTTAAATTGGTGGGTTGCTAGGCAGCACTGCTTGGTGGGCTGGAAGGCCCTGTTCCGGGCTGTATCTCTAAATAAATAAATAAATAAATACACACATAAATAAATAAATTGGAGACAGTGCAGAACAGATAAACAGGAAAGCTGCCTGCATTGGTGAGCCTGTGTTATAAAGAGAAATTAGATGAGCTGGGACTGTTTTCCCCGGAGCACAGGAGTCTGAGCAGTTTGTAAACCATTTATATAATAATGATTTAGAATAATAAACTGTTATAATTTATGAAATAAAGGTTTATGAATGGATAAGCAGTTCATATAATTTTATATACCACCTTATAGTCATTTCCAAACTATGAGAGACACAGACAGCAAATTGTCGCAGCATTTTTCCCAGATTAGAGGGCAGAGGTTTAGAATGAGAGGGGGAAGTGTTAAAGAGGATCTGAGCTGCAAGATTTTCAACACAGAGGTGGGTGAGTGTATGGAACAAACTGCCAGAGAAGGTGGAAGAGGCAGGTATGATTATAACATTTATAAGGCATTGTGAGAGGTAATGGGCAGGAAAGATGAAAAGGGATATGGGCCACATACAGTATCTAGGCCTGGCATAAATAGGGATCTTGGTTAGCATGGACAAGATGGCTGAAGGGGCTTTTTCTGGGCTATATAATTCTACAATTCTGTCTGGAAGTTTGCCAGTATGTCAAGACAGTGGCAAAATCTCCCCTGTTTGTCTGTGAGACAATGCTTTGGGATCTTGTCCATTCATCCTGGAGACCAGGATGTTTGACACATCGCCTGGAAGCACTTTGTCATTTCTCATAAACACAAGAAAGTCTGCCGATGCTGGAAGTCCAAAGCAACACACACAAAATGCTGGAGGAACTCAGCGGGTCAGGTCTCTGCCCAAAGCGCCAGCTGCTTATTCATTTCCATTGATGCTGCCTGTTCTGCTGAGTTCCTCCAGCGTTTTGTGGGTGTTCTGTCTGTTCTCAGCCTGGCTTCGACGGCCATGTCCTAGAGTGGACATGGCGTTCAATGCCGACACAGAGTTAGGAGAGAGATCATGAGGGCCACAGCCTGCGCTGTACGTGGTCAAGAACATTGCCGGCACTCACCAGCAGTGGAACAGTACGCTTTGGCATGTGGGACGTCCAAGCCAGCAGTACTAAGAATTACAACGATATCGAGAGCTGCTGTTTCACCCAGAGAGCAGTTTGAAAGTGAGCTCTTCCAACACAACGTGTTGCTGAAGTCAGCAGAGTCATCAGTGAGGCAAAAGCACCCAATGATGGACTGAGCCCTGATGAATGGTCTCGACTCAGGACATTCCTCTCCCTAGACGCTGCCTGATCTGCTGAGTTCCTCCAGCACTGTATGTGTGCTGCTCTGAGTTTTTCAGCATCTGTGGAATCGCCTGTGTTTGCAGCCGTTCAATGCTATGCCTCTGCGAACACCCTGTGAAAGCAGAGTGGAGAAAATCATTTTGAGCATCAGCTCGTTCCCTTCCAAGTTTTGCTGCAGAACCGTTCAACCACGATGTTGTCAGGGGATTCAGACTAGTTTCAGCCTGAGTGATTCTAATTCAGAGCTGGAACTGTACAGGGAGAGGAGCAGGTGTTCACTCGCTATTCAGCCAACCCACCCCTTGGTTCCCTTGGTGCACAGAACGTCACCCAGGGCAAAGATGTCACTTCCCTTCGTGCAAAGTTCAATTGTTTATCCTGCAATCTGTGCATCAGTGCGGGGCTGTGTTCCTCTCTGACAGGGAACAATCCCATTGTGAAGAGCTGTGACTACTCTCCTCCCCTCCCTGACCCTGGTCCTATTGACGAGCGCTGCCATCTCATTGGGTGGCCCTTGTAAAAGACTGAGAAAGAAACAAAAAGCGATTGCATCTCTCTCAATGTCCCCTTCTACTCACTGCCTCAAGCTCACTGAATTACATCACCAAGGACCCCCGCACTATCTAGGCGATGTTCTCTTCCTACTGCTGCCATCGGGAAGAAGGCACAGGAGCCATAGGTCCCACACCAGCAGGTTCAGGAATAGTTATTACCCTTCAGCCATCAGGCTTCTGAACCAGCGTGAATAATTTCACTCACCTCAACACTGAACTGATTCCACAACCCGTGCGCTCACTTTCAAGGACTCAACAACTCATGTTCTCGGAATCATTTATTTACTTATTTTTATTATGATTATGCTTTCTTTGCATTTGTACAGTCTGTCTTTTGCACATTGGTTGTTTGTCAGTCTTTGAGTGTAGTACTTCATTGATTCTGTTGTTCTACTGTGAATGCCTGCAAGAAAATGAATCTGGGTGACGTACGGTGACATTTATATACTTTGATAATAAATATACTTTGGACTTTGAAGGTACAGAAAGCACTCAGCACATCAACGTTGGAGGTAACGTTCCCCGTGAGGAGTCTGGCACTCTGATATTTATTCCATCCGAGCCCTAGTCCCAATTTCCTAAAGCAAACAGCCTTTGCCCATCTGACAGCAGATGGGGAGTCCATTTACTGCAGCCAACAGTAGATCCTTTCACCAGGATGTGGTTGCCACTGGTGTGGTGGTGGTGGCAAGCTGCCTTCCTGATGTCCTTGTGGTGAGAGAGCTCCCACGATGATTTTGGGTGAAAAGTTCAGAAAGTTGACCTGGGAACAATGAGAGACCAGCGGCCCATTTCCAAGGCAGGATAAAGTCTGGTGCTGTATCAGGGTGTGAGTTGTTATTTTTCTTTCAGTTGAACATCCCTTTATTTGCTTGCATTTTAACATCCATACACATGTAATTATTCAGTGACCTTTTCCAGGAATGATGGTACAGTTGCTTCTGTATTTTTCTAGAAGCTTCTTAGTTTCAAGTACAGGTGTCATGACCCTTGAATCTGGCTATTTTATAACTTAATTATTATCACTGGAATTTGGGGTTATCTCAAGTCTGGTATGAGATGACCACAACTACTTTTTAGTCTGGTCTTTTTCTTCATTCTCTTGACGCTTCTTCTTTGCTCTTGTAACATTTAATCAAACAGTCGTAAGCAACAATTTTATGCTTCGTTCTTGACTCCCAAATAAGCTTTGGATCGCAAAAGCGTCAGAATCCAAACAGTGGTGACTCTGCACTACTCATTATTTCTTCATTATAATTTTATTCCGCAGTGTTACTTTACCTTGTATGACCTCGGTGCACTGCTGTGATGAAATGATTTCTGTAGACGGTATGCAAAGCAAGTTTTCCACTGTACCTCAGAACATGTAACAGTCACAAGCCGATTCCAATTCTAAATAACTACTGCCCTTGTCCAGTAGTAAGTGAATGGTTGTGACAGAGATTAAGTTGCCAGTCTTAAAGTATTCTGGGCTAATAGTAAAGAGATCTGAATTCAAATCCCACTACAGCAGCTGTGATATACAAATTCAGATGAATAATCTGGATTTTGGGAAAAAAATAACACCTAAAAACTACCAGATTATTGTAAAATCCCAACCTTTCTCTAATCTTAAAATAACATTCCCTTTGCCTCTGACATTCTTATCCAAAGAAATGTTCCTTCCAAGTTCATCTTATCAAAAGTTTGTATCATTTTAAACAGCAGTTAGATCACCCTTTAATCTTCTAAACCTGAAGGAAGTTTACGTTACCATAATTAAACCCCCAAGACCCAGAATACTTCTTTAATGATTTTTCTGAGCGCTGCAGTAAGTAGCACTGGAGAAAAATCAGAAGGATTTTTTAAAAAGATATCAAATTGCAAGTTTTCTTTGAAGACTTTGATTCTTGGTAATGAAATGATTGGAGAGGCGGCTGGGACGGGCAGCTTGTCTGGGCAAGCAGTTGGAGTTTGTCACAGATGCCAACACCATCTAGTGGGCGAGGCTGTGTACATGGAGAGAACAGACAGTCTTTTCAGACGTGGATCCCTCACTCTGGCTCAGCTCCAGGGCCCACAGACAGCCCTGTGTCTGCTCCTGACTATTGACGCACTAGCACACTAACTTGTCAATTTGGAATCCTTGATTTTGGAGCACGTGATCTGGGATGCTGAATGAGCCCATTAAAAATTCAAAAACACAAACCCAACAAAAATTCTAGAGGTGGGAGTAGGGTAAAATTCTTTCATCTGTGACAGCAACAAGTATTAGAAAAAACAGTTAAATCCTTTGATAAAACAGATGAAGGAAGGCACTCATACAAACCTCTTGTGCTGGTTACTAATGTTATACATGGGCCTTAGAATTCAACTTTTATTTGTTAATAATTATCATAAATAAACTGACATATTTATTTTAGCCATTTGTATATATATATATATATATTTTTTTTTACTACCATACTGAATTTTAAAAATTGAAATTAGGAGTATGGACTGATAGTTATCAATATCAGTATACTATTAAACATCTGAATATATTATTTACCAAAATAAGTAATAAATATACATAAATCAACACTATAAATCTCAGTGGTTTTAAACCTATGTGGTCTTCATCAGCTACTTTGTAAAATACAAACAAGTCCTCCTCATTCTGCTCAGTCCATAACCTATGCACTCATTTTCAAGGATGGTACAACTCATGTTCTCAGTGTTATTTATTCACTTATTTATTATTTGTTTGGTGTCTGCACAGCTTGTCTTCTTTTGGGTGTTGGGATGGAGATACATCTCTACCAAAGGAGGTGTAAGGTGCTTCCCTCTACTAACCAACAGGTCACCTTTGGGCAAGGGGTAGCACCTGCTTAGCCCCCTGATCAAGGTCACGTGAAGCTATGGGAGCAGGTGATGGATGGTTGTATGGGCAGCTGGTGCATATCACAAGTCCTGGCTATGCCACCACTGACGCTAGGAGGACAATTTCTGAAGAGTACCGGTAGTGGCTGGAGTCAGCCATCTTGTGAAGACACTGGCCTGATGAAGACAGTGGCAAACCTCTTCTGTAACACTTGACAAGAACAATCATAGCCAAGGAATGACCATGGTCGCCCATGTCATACGACACAGCACTTAACGAACAACTTCTTTTGCACTGGGTTGTTTGTCAGTCTTTGTGAGTAGTTTGACATTGATTCTATTGCATTTCTTTGTGAATACCTGCAAGAAAATGAATCTCAGGCTAGTATATGGTGACATATTCTGTATTTATTTTGAACATTGAACTTGGCTTCATTTTAGATTTGTATAATAGTGCTATTTACTAGTGAATTCCACTCACTATTAATGGAAGCATTTATTTATTTCTTTCCAGGGGAGAATTAGAAGTGATATTTAATGATAACAATTGAATTCTATTTACTGATCCCTGATAAACAGCTTCGTCCTTATTCACTAAATGAGACATTAATCGGAAATCTCACCAAGGACGAGTATTAATATTTATGACCTGCAATGAGTGAATTTCTCCGAGAGAACTTTGTTTTAATTATATGTCATTTTAAATTTCAGTTCCATTCAGTTGAAAGCACTGAGGTTAAAGGTTATGGGTTCAAGTCCCACTCCAGAGCTTAAGCAACTTGGCAGACACTTCTCCACACATCAAGTATGTTCTGTTCTGACAATGGAAATATTTTTGGATAAGATATTAACTTGAGACTCTGTTTGCCTACCCACAAAATTCAAAAAACAACAGTGGGATAATTATATCCAGTGTCCTAGCTGATATTTATACCTGAAAACAGAACTAAAATAGAAATTCATGTTCACATATTTAGTCATTATCGCATTGCTGATGGTGGGAGCTTGATGTGCGCACATTGGCTGCTGTGTTTGTTACATCATCACAGTGAGTGTACACCAACTGTAAAAAATTTGCTGTAAAGTGCTTTGGGATGATGTGAACAATGCCCTATAAAAGGCGAACGAGTTTTTCTTTCTCAACCCAGTGTTCTCGCTATCCTCATTTCGACAATTTTCGAGACGTTGTACCAGATGCCTTGTCCCCTGGGCCCACCTTACTTTTCCTCAGCCAGCCACAGCACACTTAGCTGAAGAGATTTTGGATGTACGCCATTGTTCTGTGCCACGAAGCATTGCCTTAATGAGAGTGCTCCAACGCATCTCAAATCATTGTTGGCCTGGCAACGAGAAACACCCACAACTCTGCGTACATTAAAGCTGAAACCTGCGTCTTTTCTAAGGATAGGGTTTAGACAAAAACCCATGGAGTATCTTGAATCCCACTCTTCTTGACTAGAAGTTGTCATGTAATTCAGGTTATTTTAAGTGCTAACGTCCCAGTTCCTATGGTATCCACCTTGTTTAACCACATGACATATTTGCGCCAAAAGCAAGGTGGCACCAGCACAGTCCTTGGACAGTATTGGTTGTTGATGCAAAATGACCCAGTCCACCGTATGTTTCGATGTACAAATGAGAAAGAAATCAGATCTTTTTGGAGAATTTTTGTCCCTGTCACACCTCACTATCAGGTGTGCCCAACGAGGGTCACCAGTTGGGAATAAAAAACAGATGGTAAGCCACAACGGTACGTTAGTGCAAGGGGTTTTATTTAGTGTCAGGTGAAAAAAAAATCAGCCCCAAAGTTGTGAAGAAAAATAAAACTATTACAAAGAGAGTGAAAACAAACATGTACAAAAAATTTACAAATATAGACAGGCTTTCTCCACAACATACCTTAATGTTCCAGTAGAACTATTCACCATCTGTCAAATCCAACCCCCACACCTTGGCTCAGGTGGGGGCACCGGTTGCTGGGAGGGAGCACCTGTGTTGGTCCTGCACACCTGGGGGCCCAGATAACAGAGAGCACCGGGGTCCCAGTGGTGGAAGTGGCACTCCTGGGCTTCTGCTTTCCGAGAGGACTGGAGACGCTATGAACCTTGGAGCCCCTGACACGGTGGGTGCTCCTGGGTCAACACTTGTCTCTGGTGGCAAGCCTCTGATCAGGCTGGTACGTAGCTCACGGAACTCCGGCAGAGGTATTTCTTCCTGGCAGCTCTGACATCCCCACAAACATCCCCGGCTCTTCAGAAGGACCCTGACGGGCATTGGGCCATTCATCTGGGGCCACGTACTCTTCCTCAGACTCTACTGTGTCCCACCATCCGTCCTCATGGGGCTCCATCCTTGGAGCAACTCTGACCTTCAATGAGCGCAACCCAGCTCTTTTCGACAGTACCAATTTTGACCACGTAGTAACAAGCACAAGTTATTAATTACAGTGCGCATGACAGTGTTTACAATCTAAGAAGTACTTAAATGTTTGTAAAGTCCATTGAGGACATCTTGAGGTCAGTAGAAATACCATATAAATGCTAGTCCTTTATTTCTGATGGAAAATTTAACTGATTATCTTAAATCTGTTAAATGGTTTCCTTCAATTTTTGTCTGAATAATTAATTGCTTGGTTGACTAATATCACATAGCGTGACTTCTGCACAATTGTGGGAACAGGGATGAAAGAGCTTGCTGCTGCACCCATAAACCATTAAACATCCTAATCTGTGAGTGACACTGGGGCGGGGGAAAGAGAACAATGCACCAGTCCCTGGAATTCACCTCCCTTATCTGTGTCAGACCAAAAATGTATTGCTCCAAGCAGAAATCCACAAGCTCCTTACTCGGCCGAACAGTCCTGGAATCCGAGAATTTACTTGGACTATTGCATTCAGTTCTGCTCGCTTCGTTATAAGAAGGATGTGGAAGCTTTAGAGAGAGTGCCGAGGAGATTTACCAGGATGCTGCCAGAATTAGAGAGCCTAAGTTGTGGGTAGGTTGTGTGGGACAGGGCATTTTCCTTTGGGGAGAAGGAGGATGAGAGGTGGTGTACATTGATCCAGTGGACAGCCGGAGACATTTTCCCAAGTCTGAGGTGACTAATAAAGGGAGACAAAACTTTAAGGGGTTTAGGGATTGAATTACCTTCTCCAGCTTCTGTTTCGTATCTTAATAGCCTGTAATATCTCTGCATACCTGTCTATATAAGACCCAACTCCCGAGACAGGGTTTTGGCCCAAAACGTTAACAACTCCTTCCCCTACAAATGTGTTTCGACTCACCAAGTTCCTTCAATGGGTCATTTGTTGCTCCAGAATCCAGTATCTGCAGTCTCTCATGTCTCACTGTTATAAAGACTTTTGGATTCCTTTAATACTAACTCTCACTTTCTCTCTTTGTCCTTTTTTTTTGCCTTGGCTTTCTACTTACCATCTTTAGCATAATATCCAATTAAACAATATGATACTGACTAGATAATTCAGGTTTTGTTTTAGTGATGCTGATCGAGAGTTTAACATTGGCATGCACAATATGGATAATCCTCAGAATCAGGATCAGGTTTAATATCGCTGGCATATGTCATGAAATTTGTTGTTATGAGGCAGCAGTACATTGTAGTACATAATAAAAAAGCTGTAAATTACAGTAAGTATTTTTATTAGAAATGTTAAATAAGTAGTGTAGAAAGAGGAAAAAAAAGTAGTGAGGTCATGTTCATGGGTTCAATGTACATTCAGGAATCAGATGGCAGAGGAGAAGAAGCCGTTCCTGAATCGTTGAGTGTGTACCTTCTGGCTCCTGTACCTCCTCCCTCTGTGATGGGGGTCTTTAATGCTGGATGCTGTCTTTTTGAGGCATCGCTCCTTGAAGATGTCCTGGATGCTGGGGAGGTGAGAGCCTTGCTTTTCAAAGTAGTAAACACAAGAGTTGCAGATGCTGGAAATCTCACCTCTTCTCTTCTCACCCGTCCATCACCTCCTTCTGGTGCCCCTCCTCTTTCCTTTCTCCCATGGTCCAGTGTTCTCTCCTATCAGATTCTTTCTTTTCCAGTCCTTTATCTCTTCCACTTTCACCTCCCAGCTTCTCACCTCATCCCATTCCCCTACCCACCCTCCTTCCCCTTCCCCTGGTCTCACACATCACCTGCCAACTTATACTCCTTCTTGTTCTGACTTCTGTCCCCTTCCTTTCCAGACCTGATGAAGGATCTCAGCCTGAAACATTGACTGTTTAATCCCTTCCATTGATGCTGCCTGACTTGTTGAGTTCCTCCAGCATTTTGTGCATGTTCTTCAAAGTAGTGCTGTGGGATCTTCCAGATGAATGTACAGGCATGGTATGCAGATGGTACTACAATAGGAGGCATTGCAGACAGTGTAGAAGGTTATTAAAAATTACAGGGCAACCTTGATCAGCCAGGTATGTGGGCTGAAGACTGGCAAGTGGCTTCTAACCCTGATAAAGGTGACGTATTGTGTTTTGGGAGATCAGTCCAGGGTAGGACTTAGACAGTGAATGGTGAGACTTTGGGGAGTATTACAGAACAGAGGTGTACCAGTGTATCGTTGACTGAAAGCTACAGGTAAACAGGGTAGCGGGGTGACACTCACAACATTGTCCTTCAGTCAAGGGCACTGACTATAGGACCATTATATTAATACAAGACATAGGTGATGCTGCACTAGGACTATTTTGTTGGAGTCTCTCAGAGTCACCCTGTTATTGAAGAGATGTCACTAACCTAAAGAGAATGCAAACAGACAGGGTGACAGAATATTCTTTTTCCCAGGAAAAAGAGGGCATAGGTGTAAGATCAAAAGAGAGATTTAAAATGGACAGCTTCTTTGCAGGAAGGTTGGTGCATATTTGAAATGAACTGCCAGGAATAATGGTCAAGGCAGGCATGTTACCAACATTTAAGAGCCCTCTGCAGTACAGTGCAAAAGTCTTAGGCACTCTACCTATAGGTATGTGCCTAAGAGTTTTGCACAGTACTGAACTCAATACATTGATAGGAGAGGTTTAGTGTGTTTCGGGGCAAAAGTGACTAGCAGGCTGGGCAACACAGTCACTGTGGATGAGTTAGACTGAAGGACCTGTTTCCATGCTGCATGGCTCGATAGGCAGAAGAGGCCTCACGTTTGACTCCTAATCGGAAAAGCAACACCTTCAGCAGTGCAGCGCTCACTCAGTACTCATGTGGGAAGGGCAGTCTGGATTTTTGTCCTGAACTACCTGGATTTGGGGCTCGGACCCACAAGTTTCGGAGGAGTAAGTGCTACCCACTAGAGACACACTGGGCAATAGAAAACGGATGATAATTGAGCAGGTAATTACAGGGTAAAGAGACAATTGCTGGATTAAACACAACCGGAGTACATTAATAAAATAAAAAGCTCCTTTCATTCCAGGTCCTGAAAGAAGAAACCTGTGCATTCCATTCCAACCGCTGCCCAACACCCAATACCTTCCCAGGGTCAAACATGTTACAAGAACACCCGGCTTTGAATGGAAGCCGAATACCTTTGATCAATCTAATCCTTTCTTGTTACAGAAACAGACGTGGTATTTCACCACTGTCCCGCCCACTGTCTAAGCTACTTTTTTCAAAAATCATTTTGAGACACGCGCTACCACTGCCTTCTCTCTTTGATCAGAGGAAGAAAGAATCTGGATTTCTGGGGCTGGATTATATTTAATAGAGATCCGGTGTGCAAGTCAGATACCAGGCACCTTGTTAGGTCTGGACTGGGCATCTTAAATAACAACCCATAAAGCAGCCAATCACTGAGCAAGAGATATTGGTTCATTCCAAGTGCCTCAGAACTTTCCTATTATCCACCTGATCGTAGTTATAACTACCATTCTCTCTAAACTGCGCGTCTGTGCAGTAATTGAATGCTCCCGCACACATACCCTTTGTTGAATTTTCTTTTATATAAGTTAATATAATTTGAACATGTTAATATAATTTTGAAATTATGCCAATACAATTTTGAAATCTATGCTAATGTGTTTGTGAAATACCTTGTAATTAATTATAGGTTAATGAATATAATCCACAAATTCTCTAAATATTAAACATACCACAACCTTTACTTTGATATATTGTAGAGCTTCAACATACTTACATTGCCAGTATTTCAACTTACAAGATTGTTACAAATTGTAACAATTAACACAGAATGGAAGTCAGTAGCTCATTGTTAATAAACTGCTGGCCCTTTGAATGCTGACGCTACCTAATCAAAACATTTTATTTTTGCCATTGTGCCTGTCAGTTGTTGTAACTGTCTGATGTCGTTTCTTTGTGTTGTGAGTTGTAGTTTGCATTTGATTGACGTGCATGTTACAAAAATAACATTTAAAGTGCCGCCCATTTAAAGGCCATGTAAACATTTCCTGCTCAGAGCAATAGCTGGTCCATGAAGCTGTAAAAATAAGTTAGAAGGAATGTTGGTTGTAATTGTATATCAAAATTGATTGGTAGACTTTGGATATAAGGTATCTTTTCTTGGACCACTGACATGAGCAACTAGTAAGAAACTAATTCATGCGGTGACCTGTTCATCATCTCTCAGAGGAAGTTACTAGTCACACCTTAAGGTTTTATACTAAGTGTCCAGGGAGGCTTATTGAAATCATTCTTTGTGATCTTAAAGGAAAGACCTAAGGATTTTATTTAGAGATACAGCATGGTAACAGGCCCTTCTGGCTCAATGAGCCTGTGCTGTCCAGTTGCATCCATTTGACCAACTAACTCATCAACTCGCACGCTTTTTTTGGAATGTGAGAGGAAACTGAAGCACCCAGAGGAACCCCACACCCAGTTAAGAGAAGAACGAACAAACTGCTTACAGACAGCGGTGGGAATTGAACAAGGGTGCTGCAATGGTGCTACACTAATCACTACTCTACTGCCATTGTCTGTGGTTCACAAGACACAACGCAACACTGCAGCAAGAGTTGCGGCACAAGTAGGAAGGCCTCCACCTCAAAAGATGTAAACTTCCATGACAGTTCTACTGAGAGCTATAAGTCCTCACGCTGTATCTGCCACATTCTAGAGGCTGAATCAGAATCAGGTTTAGTATCACTGACATACATGTTTCTTGAAATTTGTTGTTTTGCGAAAGCAGTACAGTGTAATACATAAAATACACTCTAAATTACAATAAGAAATCCATATTGAAAACTATTGTTAGTAGTGCAAGGAGAGCAAAAGTAGTTGAAAGTAAGTTTATTATCAAAGTACATATATGTCACCATATACAACCCTGAGATTCTTTTTCTTGCAGACATAATAAATCTATAGAATAATAACAGGATTAATGAAAGACCACCCTTAGCTTGGGTGTTCTATTAGTGTGCAAAAGACAAGAGACTGTGCAAATACAAAAGATAAAAAAGAAAGAATAATAATAAATAAATAAGCAATAAATATTGAGAACATGAGATGCAGAGCCCTTGAGAGTGAATCTTTTGGTTTTGGGAACATTTCAATAATGGGGCAAGTGAAGTTGAGTGAAGTTATCGCCTTTGGTTCAAGAGCCTGATGGCTGAGGGGTAGTAACTCTTCCTGAACTTGGTGGTGTGAGGTAGTGTTCATATTCTGATGGTGGAGGGGAAGAAGCTATTCTTAAAACATTGAGTGTGAAGTTGAGTGTACACATTGAGCCATCTGTTGTATTCCAGACTTAATTCTCCCTGTATAGTTTCTTCAGCCTCCTCCCCACCCACCCCTCGCTAGCTCACTTAATTGACCGTCAATCAAAAGCCCGTATTAAATAATGGAGAAAACTCAGGCACAAGATTGCGATTACTGAGACACCCTACTTACAAAGAAGTTACATTCCTGTTCACAAGTCAGAACAGGTTCTTAATGCCAATGTTTTAAACCAACAGTAACATAGAAGTGATGACAATATCCTGGTGTATAAATACCTGCAATAATTCAGGTACTTTATCAAGCATAAACAAGATAATAATAACACATAATCCTATTGTAAGTAATTTTGGGCCCATATCTAAGGAATGTGCTGGCATTGAAGAGGGCCTAGGGGAGGCTTATGAGAATAATGTATGAGGAGTGTTTGATGCTCTGGCCTATCCTCACTGGAATTTAGAAGACTGAGGGAGAATCGCATTGAAACCTATCGAATATTGAAAGGCCTAGATTGAGTGGACATGGAGAGGACATTTTCTATAGTAGGGGAGTCTAGGACCAGAGAACAGAAATTCAGAGTTAAAGAACATCCCGTTAGAATAGAGATGTGAAGGAACTTCTTTAGCCAAAGGGTGGTGAATCTATGGAATTCGTTGCCAGAGACAGTGGAGTTCGATAGGTTCTTGATTAGTAAAGGCATCAAAGATTAGAAGGCAGTAGAATGGAGTTGAGAGGGAAATTAAATCAACCACGATGGAATGGCAAACTCAGTGAGCCAAATGACCTAACTCTGCCCTTATGGTCTTATTCATCTGAGGGCTTATCGTTTGTTTATTTATTTACTGAGATACCACGTGGAATACGCCCTTCCATCCCTTCAAGCTTTGCCACCCAGCAGACCCCCCTTTTAACCCTAGCCTAATCACGGGAAAACTTACAATGACTGATTAACCTGCTAGCATATCTCTGGACTGTGGAAGGAAACCCGAGCACCTGAAAGAAACTCACACAACCATGGAGAGAATGTACAGACTCTGTAAAGACAGTGATCGGGAATTGAACTGGGTTGCTGGTACTGTAAATCTTTGCACTAATCACTGTGCCACCGTGCTGCCCCAAATGAGAAGATTCTTCATTAAATGTTGATGACAAGGATGGTGCAAAAGGTGGGTAAATGAAGTTTCATGAGACTTACCCGCTAATTCACACCTAGTAGTGGTGGTTGACTTCGGTCATGTTGGTTTATTATAGGGTCAGAGAGATACAACATGGATAAAAGGTCATTCATACACTAATCTTACTTTAAACGACATTCCGATCAATAACCACCAAAGTCTACCCCTCAGTACAGTAGTCAATTAACCTACCAACATACTGTACATATTTTGGGACATGGTAGGAAACATCTTTACTTCCTTAGGAGTTTGCAAAGATTCGGGATGGCATCTAAAAATTTGACAAAATTCTATAGATGTGTGGTGGAGAGTTTATTGACTAGCTCCGTCACAGCCTGGTATGGAAAGACCAATGCCCTTGAATGGAAAATCCTACAAAATGTGGTGGATACGGCAGAGCCATCCCCACCACTGAGCACATCTACATGGAGCACTGTCACAGGAAAGCAGCGTCCATCATCGGGGAACTCCACCAGTCAGGACATGTGCTCTTCTCACTGCTGCCATCAGAAAGAAGGCACAGAGCTCAGCACTCACACGACCAGGTTCAGGAACAGTTACTACCCCTCAGCTATCAGACTCTAGGACCAAGCGGGATAACAACACTCAACTTCACCTGCCCCATTCTTAAAATGTTCCCAGAACTAATAGAGTCACTTTCAAGGACTCTTCATCTCATGCTCTCGATATTTACTGTTTATTTATTCATTATTGTTATTTCTTCTTCTCGTATTTGCAAGTTTGTTGTCTTCTATGCTTTGGTTAAATGCTCAAGTTGGGTGGTTTTTCATTGATACCATTATGGGTTAGTATTCTAGAGATTTCTTGAGTATGCCTACAAGAAAATGAATTCAGGGTTTTATATGGTGACATATACGTACTTTGATAATAAGTTTACTTTGAGGGTTGAACTAGAACACACTGGGGAAACCCATGCAGTCACAATGACCACAGGTAAATTCCACACAAATAACGGAGATCAGAAATGAACCTGGGTTACTGAAGCTAAGGGGCAGCAACACTACCAGCTACCCCACTCTGACGCTGTTATGTCCACTTTCATTTCAAGGATCAAACATCAACTTTATTCAGCATATGCTGTACATTTACATGTCCTGGGAAACTACTGCAGTTGGTTGGTGCAACATACAACAGAAAACAATATTCAACAATTATACAGAATATGTCCATGTTTCCTCAAGGTAAATTACCACTTAATTCACACTTACATGTGTCCAATATTGTTTATTGTCTATTTATGTGTTTTGTTCTATGTTCTATGTGTGTTTGGGTGCTTTTGATTTGTTTTATAGCTGGGCCAGTACATTATTGTGGGCTGAATGGTCAGTTCCTGTGCTGTGCTGTTCTATTCTATGTTCTATGTAGAGATAAAGTGAGTAATAGGACTTTCTGGCCCAATGAGTTACACCGCCCGGCAACCTACTTAGTTAACATGACAATTTACACTAACCAATTAACTTGCCAGCTGGTCTGTCTTTGGAGATTGGGAGGAAACCCATGTGATCACAGGAAGGACGTACAAACTTCTTACAGCCAACACCAGAATTGAACTCCGAAGTCTGACGGCCCAAGCTGTAATTGCGTTGCGCTAAGCGCTGTGCTACCATGGCGCCATTTTTAGAGTAAGAAATGCAGTGATATAAGATGGAGAGACCTTGCAACACAACACCAGAGACACCGATATTGGATCTTTCTATGGCGTTTTGTAATGGCTTCTTGCAGGCAGCCGTTAATATGTGTAAGCATTCCAAATGCAGAATGTTTGTACAGTGGGGAGAGCGTATACTCTCTCTCAAAAATGTCCTGCACCCTTTATACCCATCAATCAAACCTTCCAACCAATTGCAGCCCAAATCTAGATCAGCGTTAGCGCTGGTGAAAGGTCATTGCCCCGAAATATTAACCATTTCTCTCCCCACGAATGAGCATTTCTATTTTATTTTCAGCATTACGAAATCTGCAGTCTTTTGCTTTTGTGTCTGGATAGGGATTGCATACTGAAACTGGGAGTAAACTATGAACATAGCTGTCACTGTAATTGATGTAGATTAAGCCAGAGAAATATTGTACCCAAAACCTGCAATGCTGGAAAAACTTGAGGGGCGACTAATGGCTCTGGACCCATATTCACTTGAATTCAGAAGAATGATGGGGGATTCCCATTGAAACCTATCAAATGTTGAAAGGTCTCGATAAAGTAGATTTGGAGAGAATGCTTCCTATGGTGGGGAGTCTAAGGTCAGGGTACACAGCCTCAGAATGGAGGGACGACCTTTTAGAACGGAGATGAGGAGGAATCTGTTTCGCCAGAACGTGAATATGTGGAACTCGCTGCAGAGGCCAAGTCACCGGGTATATTTCAGGCAGAGGATGATAGATTCTTGATTAGTCAGGGCATGAAGGGATAGGGGGGAGAAGGCAGGAGATTGGGGCTAAGTAGAAAATGAATCAACTATGATGAAATGGCAGAGCAAACTCAATGGGCCAAATGGCCTAATTCTGCTCCGATATATCATGGTCCTATGGTCTTACCGCAGGATACACTTTTATTTTTAGGATACTTATAAACCATACTCACAGACAACCGCTTGCTGCCTCTGCTGCTTTGAGTGTATGTTAATGCCATTGGTATGAGTCACATTCAAATTTGAAAGGCTTCCAACATTGCCTGTTCCTACACATCCTGTGCCCACCGTGGATAAATAATCATGGGAAAGCTTTAAGCTTTAATTTCCAATTAAAATGGAGTACCATATATGGTGTGACTCCTGTACTTCCCTCCTGTTCATACTTGTTCACAATGGTTTAGTTTCTCTGCCAGGTATTGATGAGATTACCAGGAACATTGTTTCAGAGGCACAGAGAAATACAGTGAGGGGCAGACACCTCAGCCCACTCAGTCCATCAATCATCTACTTAATTTCATTTTCTCACCAACTTCCGACAGCTTCGAATATTACACCTGCACATCAGGTGCAATTTACCTTGACCAATAAATCTAATCATCCACATCATTGGGATGTTAGGAGGAAGCTAGAGCACCTGGAGGAGACACACAGTCAGAAGAGCGTGCAGACTCCACACAAACAATACCCTGGATCAGGATTGAAATCAGGTCTCTGACACGACCAGCTGCCCCACTCTCCGCTTTGCCTTGGAGAGCTTTTGATTCCTCTTGCCTACACTCTGTATTCCAACACCGTGTGCCTCAATCCTCCAGTTTGGCGTTCACCAATAACTTCAAAGCAAACAGAATTTGGAACCAGAGATTAAATGCAGGCAAGCACAGGCTATCAGATCATTAATAGGATCTCATCGAAGATAAGAAAAGCATAATCTCTCGAGGGTTTACAGTGTGGATCATTAGGAGCTAAGAAATAAAAAGCTTGGTTTCTACTTTTAATGCAGAGTAAGATTCTGTCACATGGTAAAGTCTGTGGTTTCCCAGGAGTGTTTCCTCTCATGCTGTGTTCTTCTTGCATGGAAAGATTTTTTTTAATTTATTTTGAGATAGCAGGTCCTTCTGGCCTAATTACATCCATGTAACCAATTAACCTGCTAACCTGTACACCTTTGGAATATGGGAGGAAACCCACGTGGTCTCGGGAAGAATGTACTAACTTCTTGCAGACAGGACCGGGAATTGAACCTAGGTTGCCGGCACTGTGGTAGAATATTGCTACTGTGCTCTCCGGAAAGAGAATGAGCCTCGGTCTGTGTGCGTCATCTCTGCCATCACTAAAACCCAGCAGCCAGCCGCCTCGCTGCCTATAGAGCAGGTGATTCACAACCGTTCTCTGCTGCCACACACAGGCCCTGCTATTGTCACATTGCAAATCCCACACAGTCACGGTGCCTTCCTACACAGCCAGCAGCTATTCTCTACAACGGCATAGTAAAAAATCTTAGAAACTAACACTGGACACATTGAGCATCAAGGACATGGGAGGCAGAAATCCGACATTGGGGATATGCACTTAAGGTGAGTGTGGAGATATGTGGGGTATGTGAGATATGTGGAGCTGGCTGCCAGGGATAACAGTGGAAGCCGATATGATAAGGGCATTTAAGAGGTTGTTAGACAGATGTATGAATATGCTGGGATGGATGGAGGTAGATCATGTGCAGGCAGAAGAGATTTAGTTCAATTCAACATTGGGTTCGTTGCAGACATTATGGGACTAAGGACCAGATCCTGCGCCCTAGAGAAGCCATGACAGAACTGAAAGGCAGGGCAGGCTTGAAGGGTCAAATAGTCCACTTCTCCTCCTGTTTTTTTGTACTTATATCCCAAAGCACTCTGTCTGTGTCCACCAGATGTAAATGGAGTCGGGAATAAAAAGCTGTTGGAAAGTCACAGGCGAGGAAGCTTAGACGGGAGCAGACTCACAGTGCCCTGATGAAAGGTCTCAGCCTGAAGTGTCAACAGTTTATTTCTCTCCAGGGATGAGACCTGACCTGCTGAGTTCCTCCAGCATTTTATGTGTGAGTCTCATATAGTGTTTAACTACCAGCAAGGGTTAAATTACCCTTTTCCAGCCTTCCCTTACCCCTCCATCTCGAGGATTTCAGTGAAAGAGAAAGGATTCTGCAATGAATCATGTTTTCAGAGTTACGACTGGCTTGATATGACAATTGCTCTGTACGGCACCACAAAATAATTGTAGAGAGTTGTGGCACATCACAGGAAACAGCCTGCCCTCTTATGGACTTTTCCAGCATTATGCCCAGCCTGGACACTCTCTCTTCTCCTCTTTCCCAGTAGGCAGAAGATACAAAAGCCTGAAAACGTGTACCACCAAGTTCAAGGGCAGCTTCTGTCCCACTAATATCAGGCTCTTGAATGGTAAGATGGACTCTGGCCTCACAAGCAGCCTCACTGCGATTTTACTGTTTACCTGCACTATACTTTCCTGCAGCTTTTACACTTTATTTTGCATTACTGTTATAACACAGTACATTACAGCACAGTACAAGCCCTTTGGCCCAAGATGTTGTGCCGACCTTTTAACCTACTCTAAGATCAATCTAACTCTTCCCTCCCACATAGCCCTCCATTTATCTATCATCCATGTGCCTATCTAAGATGCCCTTAAATTACCCTAATGTATCTGTCTCCACCACCACTCCAGGCAATTCAAACCATTCACTTACCACTCTCTGCTAAAAAATTTACTGCTGACATTCACCTCCTCCCATAGATTCCTTCAATCACCTTAAAATTATGCCCCCTTGTTGTCCTGAGAAAAAGTGTCTGGCTGCCAACTCAATCTATACCTCTTATCATCTTGTACACAATTATAATTATTGTTGTTTTACCTTATTCTAGCTGAAGGCACTGTGTAATGATATGATTTGTATGAACTAGTATGCAAGACAAGCTTTTCCTTGTATCATGGTACATGTGTCAAAAACAAACCAATTATACTGTTGACATCGGCTTTCAATGCCAGATCTGATCAACGTAGGCTACAAACTTCTACAGATGCACGGTGGAGAGAATTCACTGACTGTGCCGTGCCCTGGTTTGGAAATAGCGATGCCCAAGAATGGAAAAAGCCTACAAAAAGGTAGTAGAGCCCAGTCCATCACAGGAAAAGTCCTCCCCACCATTAAACACATCTACAAGGAAGCTTCATCCATCATCAAAGAACCCCACCACCCAGGCCACGCTCTCTTGTCGCGGCTGCCATCGGAAAGGAGGAACGAAAGCCTCAGGTCCCACACCACCAGGTTAAGGAACAGCTATCACCCTTCAACCACCAGGCTCCTGAACCAGCGTCTTCAACTTCACTCATTTCAACTCTGAACTGATTCCACAGCCCCGTGGAACACACACACACACAATGCTGGAGGAACTCAGCAGGCCGGGCAGCATCGATGGAAAAGAATAAACAGTCAACGTTTCGGGCCGAGACCCTTCTGCAGGACCTACGGACTCACTTTCAAGGACTCTACAACTCGTGTTCTCGGTATTATTTTATTTCTATATTTATTTATTGTTTGTTTTATTTTGTATTTGCCGTTTGCCTTCTTTTGCACACTGGTTATTTGTCAGTCTTTGTGTGTAGATTTTCATTGATTCTATTGTACTTCATTGCTCTACTGTGAATGCCCTCAAGAAAATGAATCTCAGGGCTGTATATAGTAACATATATGTATTTTAATAATAAATTTACTTTGAACTTTGATGTAAGCTCGCTTATTACCCTGGAAGGCCAGACTTAAATCTCTTCAGGAGGAAGTGGTCTCAGGAGCTCTTCCCCAGGATTTACAGGAGAATAACTTGTCTGGATTTTCAGTTAATGCACTGGTGTAAAGCATTGTTTACAGGCTCTTTTATACCCCCCCCCCCCCGGATGTCAGTGGAAATTAACGTCTCGAGCGTGATTCAGGAGAGAAATCCGAGAAGTAAAAAGGGCTAAATTCTTGCAAGCGGAAACTCAGCCAGAGTGAGTTATTAAAAGGACACCAGTTCAGGGAGATCAGCGAGACCACATGCATGAGATCAGACACAGTCTGTGCCAGCTGTCCAGAACTCTAGCTCCACACCAGGCAGAGCCAGATCTGTGGCTAACCATGGCAACCTCTCAGCAAGACATCAGAGGCGTGAGGAATGTCAACGATCCCTCAGAACGCTGAATGTCAAGCCACCCAAGGCCTTAGGAATGCAGCTGCCTTTCAGAAGTTGCTTTTGTGTGGTTCTCGCTGGCTATGCAGGTGTATTAAGCAAACACACGCAAAGCTTGTGCCTGGAGATGGGAGCGAGTGCAGAGCATTTTTTTACCTTTTGACTTGCTTTAACTCCACGTTAACCTCCAGAAAGAATGCATTGTCGATTTTGGCAATAAATTACTCTGGGCACAGGAGCTGACATTTAAATTCTTTCAAACAACACCTTCTCACTACAGCCTCTTGCTAAGCCTTGCTAACGTGTTCTTCAGGTCACTGAGTTATACAGTCATAGTCATACAAGATGGAAGCTGGGCCCTCAGTCCATTTCGACCCGGAATCACTCTGAACCTTGTTCCTGCCCAAAACGGGGGCCAGCTCTGTAGCCCTGCCATTAGCGCGACGGTATGACAGCTTGGGGCTTTGGAGTTCGGAGCTGAATTGTGGCATCCTCCGTGAGGAGTTTGCACGTGCTCCCCGTGAACGTGTGGGTTTCCTCCCGCAGTCCAATGACGTAGTGGTGAGTAGGTTAATTGGTCATTGTAAATTGTCCTGTGATTAGACTAGGGTTAAATAGGTGGGTTGCTGGGCAGTTTGGCTGGAAGGGCTTATTCTCCAAATATAAATAAGTAAATATTTGTTAATGCACTTGCCTCAACCAATTCCTCTGGCATATACATACCACATTCTGGGAAAATGATTGCCCCCTCACCTTAAACCTATTCCCTCCAGAACTTGATTCCCTCACCCTGGGTGCATATTCACCCTATCCATGCTTCTCCTGACTTTATGCACCTCTATAAGATCACCCTTCGTTCTCCTATGCTCCAAGGAAGACTCCCACTGGCCACGGGTTTAGTGAACAGAGAAGATCCTCGAGTCTGTCTCCAGTTTCAGCCAGGATATTGTGACAATTGACCTCAGCTCCACTGGGATAGAGATCCAGCCAGGGTCCACCCTCTGGATATCAGCTCCTCATGAAGGCTCTGCGTTGAACTTGGCACCATGGATCACATTTAGCTGCATTAGGTTCTTGGGGGTGGAGGAGGTGGGTAGTGAGTATTCATCCTTGAGTAGAAATGAAGATTGATTAGTACGTTCCAACAGGAGGGAGAATCCATTCTGTCTGCAAATGAAAGTGTACTAGACATAAAGAAATAGGAGTTCAAATCAATCCCACCACAGTCTTGATTCTTTTAACATCTGCAGCCTCTTACAGCCCCCCCAGAAGTCTTCCCCTCTCCAGCTCAAGCTTTCAGTAGACATAAATCGTCCCTCTGTCATGCCTTCAACATCAAGGAACAGTTCCGGAATTTCTTTCCTAAATCTCTCCGTCTGCCTGTCTCTCCCCATTAACACTCATTCCTAACCAAGGTTCTTAAGTGAGTCAAATTCTTCCATAAAGCCCACTGGGAGACTTCAGATCAGGTCAGAATCTAGTTTAACATCATCGACATATGTTGTGAAATTTGTTAACATTACGGCAGCAGTACAATGATATACAGAATAAACAAATACAGAGAACAAAACAAAACAGAATTACATTCAGTTTATATGTGTCCATTAATAGCTAAGTTAAAATAAGTAATGCAAAGGACAGAAATAAAGTAGTGAGGTAGTATTCATGGGTTCACTGTCCATTTAGAAATCGGTTGGCAGAGGAGGAGAAGCTATTCCTGAATCATTGAGTGTGTGCCTTCAGGCTCCTGTACCTCCTTCCCAATGGTAACGGTGTGAAGAGGGCGTGGCCTGGGTGGTGGGGGTCCTTAATGATGGACGTCACCTTCCTAAATCACTGCTCCTTGAACAGTGTGTTAACGACACTCTCCAAGTTAGCACTGTCATTCCTGTACTGTTCTACCAGAATTATATCTTCTCTTTGATACTGAGATTTAAGAGAAAAGTCAGAGAATGGTTTAATACAGGGGGCCACTGAGACTATCAAGACTGCGCTGGTTCTATTAAAGGGATATTAATTAGCTCCATAGGTCTACAATACTACATGCTGTTTTGCACTATTTAATTCTCACTATAACCTATTAATTTTTTATGTATAGCACTGTACTGCTGCCACAAAAGAAAATTTACAGCATATGTTAGTGACAATAAACCTGATTCTGATCCTGTCAGTATTTTCCCCATCAAACGGTTGAAGGCCCCCAACGACTCTGCTACAACCACCCTGTCTAAAGTCAACTCCCCAATCTGAGCTATTTAAAAATTCATGCGGAGGCTACACTGCAGTGGACAAGAAGTCTCTACAGGCGGTCAAAACTGCCTGCCGCATCACCGGAGTCAGCCTACGTACTGTCCAGGACATATATACAGAAAGGTGCCGGAAACGGGCCAGTAACATCGTGGAGGATCCAACCTATCATGGACTGTTTGTCCCACTCCCACCACGGAGGAGGCTATGTAGCATCCATGCCAGGACCACCGGACTCAAAAGCAGTCTCTTGCTGCAAGCAGCAAGGAGGATAAACACCTCCTCCAGGTAACCCACCCCTCCACATTACCCAGCCACCGCTATTGCATCATTTCTTGTCCGTCACCTTATGAACAGACACTAGTGTCACTTTATGGACATGCAATCAATCTATGTATAGTGTGTAAGCTATTTCATGCATTTATATTAATTGTGCTTTTTACTATTATTCTGTTCTTTATCTCATTGAGGTTTTTTTTGTGCTGCGTCAGAGCCAAGTAGTAATCATTTCGTACTCCTTGCATTTGTGTCTTGGAGGTGACATTAAAGAATCTTGAATCTTAGAAGATTAGCTTTATTTGTCACATGTACGTAGAAACAAGCAGGGAAAGGTGTCAGTTTTCATCAACGACTGAGGTTCTGGCTGTGGGGGCAGCCTGTCGTGTTGCCTTGCTTCTGGCGCCAAAGTAGCTTGCCCACAACTTACTAATGCTAATGTCTTTCTGGATAGGAGAGGGAACCGGAACAGCTGGAGGAAGCACACATGATCATGAGGATCATACAACCTTCTCCCAGACAGCGGTGGGAATTGAACACCAATCGCGATCGCTGGCACTGTAGAGCATTACGTTCACTACTACACTACCACGCTGCCTCTATATCTACCCATTGTACTACATCTGCGTCTCTGGTTCCTGTGCCAGCAACTTCTGGGCTCCAGCTTTCAAGTTCAAGCTTACCAATTTGACCTCTGCTTAGAGAGTTCAAATTCCAAGACAGCTCTGTCAGATCCGCAGAAAGAAATTTTAAACATTCATGTAGAAGGTTGCTCCATAACTTGAAGAGTGCTTGCTCAGAATGTCTCACGTTAGCCTTCTTTTGGTCGTAGCTTTTCACGTCAGTCATATTGTTAGGGTGTCACCTTCGAGTATCCAAAAGTCTTATTAGTTCTGTTCATTTATACATGCAGACCTCACGGGGCAGAGGTCACTATGATAGTTCTTTTTGGGGAATTATGGGTGGAACAAGATGGCGATGATGTGGCCATGGTAGCAATGCTGGGTGAGTACACGTCATGAGTTCATTTTGGTGTTTGCTCTTTGATGGGCATGTCCTTACTATGAACACTGGCAGCTCTTCTGTCCAAGATGGGAGCTTTCTCTCTCATTCTTCTGTCCTGCTCTAAAAACCAGAGCAGATGGTGGACACCCATGCGAGAGACTCACAGAGAGACTGTGCAGTCTTCAGAGCCGGATTGAATCCAGATTATTGGCACTGTGAGGCAGTAGTTTCACAAACTGTGCCACCCGAATCAGACAACATGTTAGCCTTTTCCGCAAGAGAATTTGAGCCCTAGAACAAAGACATCTTAGCTAATTAGAGAACACAAAATACTCTGCAGATGCTGGGGTCAAAGCAACATGCACAACATACTGGAGGAACTCAGCAGGTCGGGCAGCATCTGTGGAAACAAACAGTTAACGTTTCGGGCCAAGTCCTGACGAAAGGTCTCGGCCCGAAATGTTGACTGTTCGTTTCTGTGGATGCTGCCCGACCGGCTTAGCTAATTGGAGTTCTGATGAGACCACATCTGGAGCATTAAGTGTGGTCTCCCTACCTATGGACTTCCGATGGAGGAAGTGTAATGAGAGAGTACGCTGGATGGATTCCAGGGACTGCATGTTCATTATAAGCAGAGGAAGTAACCAGACAAGACCCATACTGTCTTGAGATTGGACTATGTCATTGAAATATATAAAACAAAGATGACATTCCTCCAGGATGGGATGTCTGGATAAAATAGTCACAGTCCCATGATAAAAGCCAAACCATTCAGGATGAGATGAGCACAAATTTCTTCAAACAGAAGGTAGCAAATCTTTAGAATTCTCTACCCATGAGGGCTCTGGAGGCACAGAGTATATCCCCATATATATGACATTACAGGGATTCGATGCCAGTGATATTAAACCTGATTCTGATTTTGATGGTGGTAGTGCTACAAAACAGCGCTGAAGCTGAGCAGCCAGGATCTAATGGAGTGGGAAGATAACTTGAGGAGCTAAATAGCCTTCTGTCATCTGCATTTTTTATATTCTTATATCCCAGCAAAAGAAGTGTCACACAGAAGTCTAAATGTTCCTATTCTTCTCGCAATTATTGGTGATGGACTGGTGAACTGTTGTCACATGTACTGAGATACAGTGAAAAGCTTTGTTCATACAGATCAAATCATTCCAAGGTGCATTGGGGTAGAGCAAGGTAAAACAATAACAATGCAGAATAGGATGCAAAAGCTACAGAGAAGATGCAGTACAGATTACCAAGCAGATTGAGGTAGATTTTGAGGTCAAGAGGCCAACCAAAACATAAAGCAATAGCAGTTCAAAAATCAGTCCCACCACAGACTTGAACAAGAGAAACTCTGCAGATGCTGGAAATCCAAGCAACACCCACAAAATGCTGGAGGAAAAGATGGAAATGGAAGATGTGTTAAATAGCAGAGAAAAGGGAGGGGCAGAGAGGGCAAAAAGGGATTCCATGGTAGGGTGGAGACTAAAAGACATTGGGTGACACAAATTGTGGGTGCTGTCGGCTGAAATTGGGAAGGAAGGAGATATTAATAGGAGGAGCTAGATGAATCCTGATGATAGAATATCAATCCAAAATTCTGTTTTGTTTTCCACAGTTCAAAGTTCAAAGTAAATTTATTATCAAAGTACATCTATGTCACCATATACTACCCCGTGATTTATTTTCAATCAGCATTCACAGTAGAACAAAGAAATATAATAGAATCAATGAAAAACTACAGACAAAGACTGACAACCAATGTGCAAAAGAAATCAAACTGTGCAAATACAGAAAATAATAGTAATAAATAATACTGAGAACACGAGTTGTAGAGCACTTGAAAGTGATTCTACAGGTTAAGGAATCAGTTCAGTGTTGTGGTGAGTGAAGTTGGGTTTTGTTGGTATTCTCTGTTTTTACTTCAGGTTTCTGTCATCTGCAGTATTTTGTGAAGGTTAACTGTTTCTCTGGCTCACATTGCGTCAGAGTTCAAAAGTACTGGAAAGTCTGTCACACTCACGTGCTGCTATCAATAGTAACACTGCGCTCATAAATAAGGGTCAGGCACTTAAACCAACTGATGCACAGCTTTCAGCAAGGCAATTTCTGTGCTTGTTTTCAAAATACTACGTCACCCAGGAAACTTAGTGGAATTTAAAACATCTCCCTATTGTACTACCAACAAATGGTCCAATGGAACAGGGAGGTATCACACACAGTCCCTGTAAACAGAGGTTATATATGGGCCCATGGAGAGTGTTGTGCACAGTTGAGCGGTTCTCAAAACCTTGCCCCCACCCCTCCAACCCCCAGCAGGCTCATCAGGATTTCTCCTTCTGTTTCATTGCAGCTGAGGTCATTCATCGTGACACCACTCTCAGTAGGTCCTCCCACTGACTGTGAATTTAGCCGCACAAAGACTTAAAAAATTCTTTACATAACTGCCTGTTAAAAAAAGGTAAAATCAGAGGGTTTCATGTCGTGCTGAAAGAAAAATTCTTAATAATTTATTCCATACTTTGAAATACTTTCATGTCAGAGATTTGAGTCGTGTAATCTGATGAGTATCAGTTCTGATCTCTGGTTCTCTCTCTCTCTCTCTCCATCTTTCTCTCTCTCCCTCTCTTTATATATCTATCCATCTACCTCCCTCTCTCCATCTACAGCATCTAATTCTCCATCCTTCTTTTTTTCTGTCCCTGTCTCCTATTAGATTTGCTTTCTTTCTATCCCCTCTCTTTTTCCACTCTCTACTTTTGTTTCTGTTTCTCTTTGCGCTCCTTTCTGCTCACTGCTCTTTGAATCTCTTTCTTTCCTCTCCATCCTATGCCATCACTTTCTCTCTTCTCATTCTCTCTCTCACCTATTTCCTTTCTTCCTGTGTTTCTTCCCTTTCCTGTCTGCTCCCCTTTAGTACGTCCCTCTTTCCTCCCTCAAATTTCCCATCTCTACCCTCCTTCCTGTGGTCTCTATCATCTCTTTTATGACCTCAGCTCCCCTTCCCTCTCCTTTCCCACTGTATCAATTGCTCATATATTGCCTCATCCACATCTAGAAACACATTAGCACGTTCGAAGTAAATTTTATCATAGAAACATAGAAAACCTACAGCACAATGCAGGTCCTTCGGCCCACAAAGCTGTGCCAAACATGTCCTTACCTGAGAAATTACCTAGGGTTACCCATAACCCTCTATTTTTCTGAGCTCCATGTACCTGTCCAGGAGTGTCTTAAAAGACCCCATTGTATCTGCCTCCACCACCGTCGCTAGCAGCCCATTCCACACACTCACTCTCCCAGTGAAAAAACTTACCCCTGACATCTCCTCTGTACTTACTTCCAAGCACCTTAAAACTGTGCCCTCTCGTGTTAGCTATTTCAGCCCTGGGGAAAAATAGAAGTATCAAAGTACATATATGTAACCATATACAACTCTGGGATTTATTTTCTTGCGGGCATACTCAATAATTCTATAGCATAGTAACCATAACAGAATCAATGAAAACGCCCAACGAGGGTGTTCAACCAGATTGCAGAAGACAATAAATGGTGCAAGTACAAATAGAAGGAATAATAATAAAAAAAATAATCAATAAATATAAAGAACATGAGAAGAAGAGTCCTTGAAAGCAAGTCCATTGGTTGTGGGGCATTTCCATGATGGGGCAAGTGAAGTTGAGCACCGGACTTCGAGGCGAGTGGTCCCGGGTTAGAATCCGGCCAGCTCCTTGCACGCTTTCCATCCGTGCTGGTTTGAGTGTCGAGCTGGCAACTCGGCCTCGTAAAAAGCAGACATATACTGAAGAAATGGCAAGTTTGCCACCTGATGCGACACAAGGCGTGGAGAGGAACGAAAAAGAACTGCCCTTGCCCCTTCTCCTGTCAGTAGAACGGTTCCACCAGGCCAGGAGCTGGACTTGGTAGTCAGAGGCTATTTGAGTCACAATTCTCACTACCTCCCCCAGTGATAACAAACCTTAAGGCCTGTTTCCATTGCTGTATCTCTAAAAAAAACTGAAGTGACAGAGAGAAGGTTAGTGCGCAGTTCACCAGAGCATTAACACGTGGAGTCCCTCTGTAGCTCCCCTTTGGTTCCCACACATGTTGGCTGGGCAATTGCCAGCAAAGATTTAACAGTACTAATGCTCATATTAACTCTAAATCCCCAGGTATTAGCACCAGGGTGCGAGATCTCAGGCAAAAGGGCTCTGGGTAAGAGATTAGGTAATCAGAAATGGACAGGGCATGCTGGACTGAAACTACCCTGTTGAATCACCTCAGATGTATCAACAAGCTTATCAAAGACAGGCAGGTTTTCAGTTGTTGTGCTGAGGGTCAATATTAGCATCAATCATTTTCCCCATGTTATATGTAATCTTTGTTTGTGACTTTGCACCTTTGGCAGACACTACATCTCCCTCTGGCCAAAGGTTCACAGATTCCCTGCTATCAATTTGTGCAGCTGTCAACAAACATTCACGGTTTGTGCAGGGTAATAAAGTAATTCTGGCCCATCTCCAGGGGAAATACTTGTAAAATCCTTTGATATCTTAGGATCTCATGATAGCTTCTCCTTGAGATCTTTTGTCCTATTTCTTACCAAGAAAATACACAAAGAAATGAGGACAGGCATGAAGTGATAAGCAAGACAAATGTTCAAAGCAAAAGGAGAGAAGAGATAAGCTTTATTTGTCACATACACATCAAAACATTGAAACATACAGTGAAATGCATTGTTTGTGTCACACAGCTGGGGGATGTGTTCGGGGGGCAGCCCACAAGTTTTGAATTTAGCTTCTGGTGCCAACATAACATGCTAATGACTTAACAACCCTAACCTGTACGTCTTTAGAATGTGGGAAGAAACTGCAGCACTTGGAGGACACTCATATGGCCACGGTGGAACATAGAAACTCCTTAAAGACAGCGGCAGAAATTGAACCCCAATCACTTAACACTGGTGCTGCAAGATGTTACGCTAACCGCTATGCTGTGTGCGTGAGAGAAAGTGAGAGAATGAATGATTGATTATCAGAACACAAGTGAATCTTTGAATGGGTAAAGTGAAAAGGGTGAAAACAGATAAATGAGTAAATGAGCAGGTCAGGTAACAACTGTGGAAAGGGAAAATGAGTTAGTGTTTCAGGTAAAAAGATGAGGGGATTTCTTTATCTATATCTGAGAGGTGTTCAAATTCTTCCAAAATAGTGTCATGAGCTGAATTTAGTTTTGAAGATTTGTGGAGCCGTGTTGTTAGAGTCTGTGAAAGTGACCACGAAAGCTGTGGAGTTGTAGTCCAAACCCACCTGGTTCGCTAAATCCAATAGTGAAGGAAGGTTGCCACATTCCCTCATTCTGCTCCAGTCTCCACATCTGAACGACTGAGCACATTTGTCCGTGAAGCTCTGAGAAGGACTGCCGGATATCCTGGCTTTTGCCTCTGTCCCTAAGCTTCCTCCCGAAATGCCGGCTGGAAAACTGGCCTTCCCATGATGGCGGCCCTTTGCCAGGTCCACAGTGAGCTGCTGGAGAATGTGAGAAGTTTCTAAAATCGTGACAAGCGTACTTAGGGTAAATGCACATAGTCTTTGCCCTGGGGTTGGGGAATCAAGGTGAGAGGGGAAAGATTTAACAGGAACCTGAGAAGAACTTTTACTCACAGTGGGTGGTGCATATATGAAATGAGCTGCAAGAGGAAGTGGTTGAGGCAGGAATTGCCAAAGACTTTTCTTGGCTCCTCTTGGCTTTCCTAATCCCTTTCTTGAGTTATTTTCTGGATTCTTTAACGTCCTCAAGGGCTCAGTTTGTTCTTAGCATCCTTAACCTTACGTACAATGTGCTTCCTTTTCCTTGAATAAATTCACCATCTCCCCCGGCGTGCAAGGTCCCCTTACTTTGTCATCCTCGTCCTTGATGCTTACTGGAACATGCCTGTCCTGTATTCTGCGCAATTGGTTTTTAAGCATCCCCAACATGTTAGATGTGGACTTGCCCAAAAACAGCTGCTCCCAATGAACTCTTCCAAGATCCTGCCTAATATTCTCGTAATTTTCCCTACTCCAATTTAATACTCCCCCATAAGGTCCATACACATCTATAGCAATCTTAAAAATTAAGGAGTTATGATTGCTGCTCCCTAACTGTTCTCTCAATGAAAGGTCAATCACCTGGCTAGGCTTATTACCCAATACCATGACATTCTCCTGGGGGTTGTCTATCGGTGGGTCCTCAGCTGGCTGTAGAGGCCTATCGAGGATCCACATACTCTGGTGCAGTGTGGGCAAAAGCAAGCGGTGTCTGTGGTTCAGTCTTCAGGTTACTTGGTCTCTCTTTCCACAGCTGCCACATGGCGTCTGTGGCACAGTGGAGGTGGTTCTCATGTAGCGCAGCTCCCTTTGAACAGATTCCCTCCAGGTGTACCCAGCAAGTGCAATCTCTTCCTAGTTTTCGAATGCAATGTTGAAGTTCTTCAGGTTGATTTTGATGCTGTCTTTGAAGCATTTTCTTTACTCACCGGGGCACTGCTGACCTTCCATAAGACCATAAGACAAAGGAGCAAAAGTCGGCCATTTGGTCCATCGAGTCTGCTCTGCCATTTCATCATGACCTTCCTTCAACTGGGAGTAAAGGATCTGTTTAGGGAGACATGATTTAAGCATCCCAATGACATGACTTATCCATCAGAGTTGATACTGCTTTATTGTAGCAGAGATGCTGTTCATGTTGACTACCTTTTGTATGCTATGTGTTAGTGCATCTGTCAAATATCAGCTCCAATATGGCCCCTCCTCTCACTGGACTATCTACATATTGATTTAAGAAACCTATCTGGATGCACCAAACAAATTCTGACCCGTCCAAACCTTTTATACCAAGGTGGTTCCAGTCAACATCACAGAAGTTGAAGTCTCCCACTAAATCAACCCTGTTGTGTTTACACTTTCCCTCGCCTGGCAGCATATCTGTTCAGAATCAGAATCAGGTTTATTATCACTGGCATGTGTCATGAAATTTGTTAACTTAGCGGCAGCAGTTCAATGCAATACATAATATAGAAGAAGAAAAAACAAATAAAAATAATAATAATAATAATAATAAATAAGTAAATCAATTACAGTATGTGTATATTGAATAGATTGAAAATCGTGCAAAAAGCATTAATTATATATATTAAAGAAGTGAGGTAGTGTCACGTGTTCAATGTCCATTTAGGAATTGGATGGCAGAGGGGAATAACTTGTTCCTGAATCGCTGAATGTGTGCCTTCAGTCTTCTGAACCTCCTACCTGGGTGCTGGGGGTCCTTAATAATGGACACTGCTTTTCTGAGACACTGTTCCTTGAAGATGTCCTGGGTATTTTGTAGGCTAGTATCCAAGATGGAGCTGACTAAATTTACAATCCACAACAGCTTCTTTCAGTCAGGTGCTGTAGCAACACCACCCCCGCCCCCTCCCCAATACCAGACAGTGATGCAGCCTGTCAGAATGCTCTCCATGGTATGTCTATAGAAGTTTTTGAGTGTTTTTGTTGACAAATCAAATCTCTTCAAATTCCTAATGAAGTATAGACCCTGCCTTGGACCAGGTTAGGTCCTCCGAGATCATGACACCCAGGAACTTGAAACTACTTACTCTCTCCACTTCTGATCCCTCTTTGAGGATTGGTATGTGTTCCTTCATCTTACCCTTTCTGAAGTCCAAAATCAGTTCTTTCATCTTACTAACGTTGAGTGAAAGGTTGTTGCTTTGACACCACTCCTCTAGTTGGCATTTCTTGCTCCCGTATACCCTCTCGTTTCCATCTGAGATTCTACCAACAATGGTTGTATCATCAGCAAATTTAAAGGTGGTGTTTGAGCAATGCCTAGCCACACAGTCATGGGTATAGAAAGAGTAGAGCAGTGGGCTAAGTACACACCCCTGAGGTGCACCAGAGTTGATCATCAGCGAGGAGGAGATGTTACCACTGATCTGCACAGATTGTGGTCTTCCGGTTAGGAAGTGGAGGATCCAATTGCAGATGGAGGTACAGAGGCCCAGGTTTTGTAACTTCTCAATCAGGATTGTAGGAAAGATGGTGTTAAATGCTGAGTTGTAGTCAATGAACAGCATCCTGACATAGGTGTTTGTATTGTCCAGGTGGTCTAAGGCCATGTGAAGAGCCATCGAGATTGCATTGACCTATTAAGGCAACAGGCAAATTACAATGAGTCTAGGTCCTTGCTGAGGCAGGAGTTTACTCTAGTCATGACTAACCTCTCAAACATCTCATCAATGAGTGCTACCAGGTGATAGTCATTAAGGCAGCTCATGGTATTCTTCTTCCTCAGTATCCTGGTGGCTAACGGGTGTGGGGGGGAGGGAGGGATCAGCAATATAAATACATCAAAGTGATTGCACCTTCCTGATTTTTGATTTCCACCCATATACAGTAAAGTTTAAAGTCTTAGGCACATATACACAGACAGGGAGCCTAAGACTTTTGCTCAGTACTGTAGTAATTTTATGTATTGCACTGTACTGCAACAGCTATATATAAAAAAATTCATGACATATGTGAGCGATGATAAACCTGATTCTGATATGGTTTCTATCACAGACTGAGAGTGGGAAGGAGGCAGGGAAAGGGGTATCTTGGTTGGGGAAAGGGGAAGGGAGAGGGAAGGGAGCAGGAAGCACCACAGAGACAGAAAGACATTCTGTAATGATCAATAAGCCAATTGTTCAGAATCAAATGATCTTGCCTGGTGGTTCAGGTTGGGTGTGCCAACACTCACACCATCTCCCCATTCCTGACACTCCTTCTCTGCCTCACTATGTCCATTATTTTGCCCTGCCTGTTCTTACTGGCCATGAGGTCTGCCTACCCTTTAATCCCCCCACTTTCTGATCTGGTGCTTTGGCTCTCAAATGCTCTAATAAAAACAGAAAATATTAAAAACTCGGCAGATGAGTCAAGCCAGCACATCTATAAAATAGATAAGTTTTGAAGCTCTGTCTGACTTGTTTACAACTGAGGATGAATTCCATTCCTGTCCCAACATGTAGAGAGGTCTACTCGTCTTAATGCAGTCAACACAATGCTTTTTCATTTATGGAGCACCCACACTCTGCCTCCACCCTGAGGTTTAATAATCTGTCTTTCAAAAGTTTATGGATAAATAAGGGTGGAGTAAAAGTGAATACCTTGGTATCAGGTTTTGGTAGAATGAGCTTATTAGGATTCATCCCAACCTGCCAATTCAACCAACAACACCTAGGAACCACCAGATCTCCCTGTTTCTGGGTCCATTTTTAAAAGATGTGCCCCCCGCATTTATTTTGGTTATTCTTTTTCTTCATTCCAAAATATGACAATTCACATTTCTCAGCTTTAATCTGCATCTGCCACCTCTCCACCCAATCACACCAATCTATGCTTTGCACCTTTTGCAAATTGTGGCTAAACCACACAAGTGCAAATCGTTAATGCTAAGATCAGTGTGACCTTAATACAGACCCTGGGGATCTTCACTGTCCACTTCCATTAAGTCAGAAAAAAAATACCCCCCCTCCCATTGTTCCCCTCTGTTCCCAGTTATGTCGCCAGTTTTCCATCCAAGCTGCTGGCTTGCTATTTTTTTCTTCATGGTTTTTAGTCTCATTTAGTAGCTGCATGAATAGTACCTTACCAAATGCCTTCGACAAAAGGTGAATGGCATCAAATAACAAAACATATCCAGGTTGTTGGGAGGCAACTTTCATGTGGGATTTCTCATATATAGATTTACTCTGTTTCTTTTGTGTTTGTATAATTGCATTTAAGCTGTAGATGCGTTATACATCATTAGTGTTTAAAATGCATGTATATATCTTAAGCATGTATAAAAGTCCTTAAGACCATAAGGTATTAGAGCAGAATTAGGCCATTTGGCCCATCAAGTCTGTTCTGCCATTTCATCATGCCATTTCATCCAATTTTCCTCTCAGTCCCAATCACCTGCCTTCTACTCATATCCCTTCATGCCCTGACTAATCAAGAATCTATCAACCTCTACCTTAAATATACATATGTATTTGATGGATTTGATTTTGTAAACTTTATATGTATTAAATATCTACAATACTTTAGTGTACAGTCTTACTTTTAGTACTTTTAGTACGGTCCATTCTGATTAATTGGGCCATTAGTTAATCGAGGCAGCTGTTTACTTGGGACAACTCCTAAAGAACAAAAACTAATGAAGAAAAAAGCCAGAATTCCCTTTCCTTATTTTTGGACATGCTATAACTTAATTGGAACAGTTTCCAGCCAGCATAATTTGCACTGTGGAGTAGATGACGTTGTTCCGTTAAGGTCACCCTGCATCTACAGAGGCTGCAGTGTATTCCTTGATTAAGGAATGATAAATTAGCCATAGGAACAGTGTGTGTGTGTGTGTGTGTGTGTGTGTGTGTGTGTGTGTGTGTGTGTGTGTGTGTGTGTGTGTGTGTGTGTGTGTGTGTGTGTCTGTGTCTGTGTGTGTCTGTGTGTGTGTGTGTGTGTGTGTGTGTCTGTGTGTGTCTGTGTGTGTGTGTGAGTGTGTGTGTGTGTGTGTTCACACATGTGAGAGCTCAAAAATGAAAAGGGACCTAAGTAGAACAATTGAATAAAGAACTATCGGGACTCAATAGGTCAGAGTGTTTCTCTGTGTCACTCAGTGTCTTTACTTATTTATTTGTTTGTTTGTTTGTTTATTTATTATCGGTATGCCACATGGAGTAGGCTCTTCCGGCCCTTTGAGCCATCCAACCACCCAATTTATCCCGAGCCTAATCACTGGACAATTTACGATGACCAACCAACGCGTCTTTGGACTGTGGGAGGAAACCGGAGCACTGGGAGGAAATGCAGACAATCTCAGGGAGAACCAATAAACTCCTTTTGGGCAGCAGCAGGAATTGAAGCCGGGTTGCTGGTCTTGTAAAGTGTTGTGCTAATCTCTGTGCTACTGAGCCTCCCTAATGACGTGAAGCGAAGATAGCCAAATTAGAGAAAACACCTTAGTCAGGCTACACTCTACCCACCTACAAAAACAAGCAATGGTGCATAAATGCACACGTCAGATTTAATTTCCTTAATTGTTGCCTTTTGCAGTTCTTGCAGAATGAGAAGCAGGAAGGGAGGGGATTATGTGTAACTGAGCTGTGAAGATGAGAGCATGGTTTGGCAACATCTGCAGGCTGTTTGCCAAGAACTGGCATCAATTAGGATTAAGCACCATTCTCAGTTCTGTCTGTCCTGGATAACATGGCTGGAACAGAGCAATATTAACTTCACACACCAGCTTGTTAACAACACCAGCAAAAATCAGGTTCCAGGTCATTATACAATGACAAGTCCCATGGTATCAGTGTCAAATGCTAGAGGGCAAAGATTTAAGATAAAAGGGGAAAGTTTTAAGTTGTACGGGTATATATTTTATACAGAGAGCAGTAGGCACCCGGAATGAGCTGTCAGGAGCAATGATGAAATTATTACAGACTCGGGAACACTCAGGGTATGGAGGAACATGGATCACGTGCAGTCAGAAGGGATTAGTTTAAATTGGTCTCATGGTTGGCACAGAAATCATGCGACAAAGAGCCTGCTCCTGTACTATATTGTTCTATGATCTATGTACAGCTGCTGACAGCTTTACTCATCACTATGTTTCATGATTTGATTTATCAAACTTCATTGTACAAACTCAAGTTCCTTTTTTACTAACTTAATTCCATTTGAAACAGTTCTCAGCAAGTCTATAAGATGAGGAATTCCATCGTGGACAGACTGAGCGATTAGCTTTAATTCCTTCCAAATGAGCGAAATCTTCACGGAAGAAGTTACCGATATCATATCCCAGGTTCTTCCTCCACATAATTGTCAGGCTGTGTGGGCCCCACTGATTTTCACCATTACTGTTGGAAGTTATACTCAAGGGCAGCATCCAGGACAAAGCAGCCTGCTTGATTGGCACCCTCCCCATCACACAGACCATTTGTTTTGTGTACCGCTGGAATTCCATGGCTGAAAGATACCATCTACAAAGTATGGAGCAGAGTACTCACCCAGGTGGGTAGGAGGATACTGGCTGGGATGATGACAGAGCAGAGGTGGCTGAAGTTTCTGGGAATAGTTCACAAGGCCCAGTAGATATGTCTCACAGAAGAAGTTGTTCTCAAAGGGCAGGGGTAGGCAACTATAGCTGACAAGGGAAGTTAGGGACTGCATAAAAGCCCAGGAAAGGGCATATAAAGTCACAAAAGTGGGAAGTTGGATGATTGGGAAGGTTTTAAAATCGAACAAAAGGCAACTAAAAAAGCTATAAGAAGGGAAAAGTTTAAATATGAGGACAAACTAGCCAATAATATAAAGCAGGATACCAGAAGTTTTTTCCAGTTATATGAAGAGGAAAGGGAGGCAATAGTTGATACTGGACCACGGTAAAATGATGCTAGTGAGGAATGATGCACCATCAATAACTCACTCTGAGACGTAAGGCGAGATATCGGCTTTTATTGACTGGAAGAAGGAACAAGCAGTGGTTGACCACCATACTACATCCTGGAGACTGAGAGCCCGGGCTCAGGCCTCAATCGCCTTTATACAGGGGTCTGTGGGAGGAGCCACAGGAGCAGTCTGCAGGGGGCGTGTCCAGACAGGTATAAGTAGTTCACCACAAGGAAGCAATGGAGGGCAAAGAAATGGCAGATGAACTCAATGAGTTCTTTGCATCAATGTTCAGTATGTTCAGTATGTGCCAGAAATTAATGAGTGTCAGGGAGCAGGAGTGAGTGCCATTGCTACTACAAAGAAAAAAATGTCAGGCAAACTGAAAGGTCTTAAGGTGGAAATGTCACCTGGACCAGATGGACTACATCCCAGAGTCCTGAGAGAAGTTGCTGAAGAGATAACGGGTGCATTGGTCATGATCTTTCAAGAATCACTTAATTCTGGCATGGTCCCGGAGGAGTGAAAAATCGCAAATATCACTCCACTCTTTAAGAAGGGAGGAAGGCAAAAGAAAGAAAATTATAGACCAGTTTGCCTAAACTAAGTGGTTGGAAAACTATTAGAGTCAACTATTAAGAATGACATTTCGGGGTACTTGGAGAAATCTTGCCTGACAAATCTTTTTGAGTTCTTCAAGGAAGTAACAAGCTGTGTGGACAAAGGAGAGGGAGTGGATGTCATTTGCTTGGATTTTCGGGAGGCATTTGACAAGGTGCCATACATGAGGTTGCTTAAGAAGATAAAATCCTATGGTGTTTTAGGAAAGAGACTGGCATGGATAGGGGAATGGCTGACAGCCAGAAGGCAGCGAGTGGGAATAAAGGGGCCTTTTCTGGTTGGCTGCCGGTGACTAGTGATGTTCCTCAGGGGTCAGTATTGGGACCACTACTTTTCACATTGTTTGTCAATGATTTGGATAATGCAACTGATGGCTTTGTGGCAAAGTTTACAGATGACAGAAAGAGAGATGGAGGGGTAGCTAGTGCTGTGGAAACAATGTGATTGCAGCAGGACTTAGACAAAGAATGGGCAAAAAAGTGGCAGATGGAATATAGTGTTGGGAAATGTACAATAATGCATTTCAATAAAAGGAACAATTGTGCGGGCTATTATCTAAATAGGGAGGAGGTTCAAACATCAGAGGTGCAGAGGGACTTAGGAGTCCTCGTGCAAGACTCCCAAAAGGTTAATTTATAGGCCAAGTCTATGTTAAAGAAGGCTTATGTAATGTTGGCATTTATTTCAAGGGGAATAGAATATAAAAGCAAGGAAATAATGCTGAGCCTTTATAAGACACTAGTCAGACTGCGTTTGAAATATTGTCAACAGTTTTGGGCCCCATATCTCAGAAAGGGTGTGTTGTCATTAGAGTGAGTCCAGAGAATGTTCACGAGGATGATTCTGGGAATGAAGGGGTTAACATATGAGGAGCGTTTGGCAGCTTTGGGCCTGTACTGAGTGGAATTTAGAAGAATGCAGAGGAATCTCATTGAAACCTATCCAATGTTGAAAGGACCAGATAGGGTGGATGTAGAGAGAATGTTTCCTATGGTGGGGGGATCCAGAACCAGAGAGCAAAGCCTCAAAATCAAAGAACGGAGCTATGGAGGAATCTTTTTAGCCAGAGATTAGTCATCTGTGGAACACTCTATCACAGACTGCAGTGGTCACCAAGTCCATGGGTATATTTAAGGTGGAAGTTGATTGTTTCCTGATTGGTCAGGGCATCAGAGGATTTGACGAGAAGGAGAGTGTATGGGGTTGAAGGGATCTGGGATCAGCCATGATGGAATAGCAGTGCAGACTCAATGGCTGAAGGGCCTAATTCTGCTCCTGTATCTTACGGTCTTCGAATCATTCCCACTGCTCCAATAACATCTCTCAGATCTGTAACCTCTATCACTTAGACTCATGGGAACACCTCTTACCTATAGGTCACTTCCAACTCTGACATGAACTTCTTCCCCCCATCCCCTTCCTTCCCAGCACAGGTCTCGGCCCAAGACATCGAGTGCTTATTCCTCCCCATAGATGCTGCCCGGCTTGCTGAGTTCCTCCAGCATTTTGTGTGAAATGCTGGCATTGCCAGTGATGCTGAGATCTTGGAAAAATGAATAATTTTTTCTAAAAAGGAGTAATGTTGACCTACCTCCAGCATCAGCTCATGACATTGGTCCAATGACTTACTTACAATCATTTTTATCCTTTAGTAGGTTATGAGTTTAAAAACCGATTACCTGTTGATTAGACAAACATGAGGAAATCTGCAGATGCTGGAAATTCTATGTCCCATTCCCATTCTGATATGTCTATCCGTGGCCTCCTCTACTGTCAAGATGAAGCCACACTCAGGTTGGAGGAACAACACCTTATATACCGGCTGGGTAGCCTCCAACCTGATGGCATGAACATTGACTTCTCTAACTTCTGTTAATGCCCCTCCTCCCTTTCTTACCCCATCCCTGATATATTTAGCTTTTCTCCCCCTCCTCCTTTTCTTCTCCCTTTCTGCCCATCACTTTGCCTGTTCTCCATTTCCCTCTGGTGCTCTCCTCCCCCTTTCTTTCTCCCTAGGCCTCCCGTCCCATGATCCTTTCCCTTCTCCAGCTCTGTGTCCCTTTTACCAATCACCTTTCCAGCTCTCAGCTTCACCCCACCCCCAATGATCTTCTCCTATCATTTCGCATTTTCCCCTCCCCCTCCTACTTGCAAATCTCTTACTATCTTTCCTTTCAGTTAATCCTGACGAAGGATCTCGGCCCGAAATGTTGACAGCGCTTCTCCCTATAGATGCTGCTTGACCTGCTGCGTTCCACCAGCATTTTGTGTGTGTGTTACCTGTCGATTATCTCATTGCTATTAATGGGAGGTTGCCGTTCACAAAATGGCTGCGGTATTTCCTACATGACAACTGTGACCCAGAATTATTACGACACAAAAATGGCTATTCAGCCTATCATATCTATGCAAGGAGCTAGTAGACCTTCTGTAAATTGTATGTTCCACTCCCTTGCTATTTCCCTGAGGATTATTTTTCCCTTAATCCCTTATGAAAATCCTGATTGGCTCTGTTTCTGTCACCTTTATAAGCAATGAGTTCCAGATAATGACTACTCTATATTCAAAATACATTGCCTCATAAACCTCCTGCAGTATGCCCCAAAGTTTTAAATCTGTGCCTATTAACAGAACCCACAGCGCCAGTGATCACCGATTGAGGTTCAATTCCCACCGCTGACTGTGAGGAGATTATTCGCTCTTCCTATGACCGGGTGCTCCAGTTTCCTCCCACGTCCCAAACATGTTCGAGCCAGGGTTAGTCAGTTGTGAGCATGGTCCTTTGGTGCTGCAAATATGGCCACACCTGGGGGCTGTCCTCAGCACATTCTAGATGCAAAAGATGTATTTCACTGTATGTTCCGATGTGCATGTGACAAATTAAGCTAACCTCTTCACCCTCCTACGATCCCAGCCCCAACCATGTCACTTAAGTTGCTGTGAAACTCTTTGGATATCTTAAGGTCAGAAAGAGCACCATACAAAAGCAGGGTCTATCTCCCTTTCTTTACTTTCCTCAGCTTTCGTGCTCCCTCTGCATAATCAGTTTAATCCATCTACAGGTAGATCTGTCACGGGCATAACTCCTAGATGTTTTGACTATTCCTGTTGGTACCTGAGCCCATTTCGAGTGCAATTTCACGGCTTTCGTAGTGAAAGGAATGTTTATCCCAAACGAGAGATGTGGAATGAGAAGCAGCCGTGTTTATCCGAGTGTGACAGATCAGAATCACACAGCTGTGGGATGTTTTGCTCCCTGTGTTTGTGTGTGTGTGTGTGTGTGTGTGTGTGTGTGAAAACTGAATAATTCACACAGAATCTATCCCCTGATGTTTTGACACACTTCTGCCTTGGGGAGGGCAAGTGGGAGCAAGAAATTAAATCTCCACCAAGTCATGTGCATTGTTTACCATCTCCCCATTGATTGCTCACATCACTCATCAGAGCCTGTTTTGGAATATCTGTGCAGATAACGCCAGGCTTAGACAGCCCAGCTTTATCTGATTGACAAGTATCTGCATCCACAATCCAAGATCAAAAAAAGCATGACAGGAATCTGTTCCTAGGATGAAATGCTTTCTTTAACTGAGTACATAATCATATGATCAAAACAGCTCAGGCCAGCTCCATGAAATAGTACTTTGCAGGGAAATGAAATGCAAAATATCACAAACAGCAACGAGATCCTCAACATATGCTCAGTGGTCACTTTATTAGGTACACTTGTATGCCAATAAAAGTATCTAATCAGCCAGTTCTGGGGCAGCAACTCAATGCATAAAAGCATGGCCAAGGGGTCTAGCTATTGTGCGGACCAAACATCAGAATGGGGAAGAAACGTGATCTAAGTGACTTTGAGAGTGGATTGGTTGTTGGTGCCAGACGGGGTGGTTTGAGTATCTCAGAAGCTGCTGATCTCCTAGAATCTTCATGCACAATCTCTAGAGCTTACAGAGAATGGTGCAAAAAAAAAACACAAAAAAACATCCAGTGAGCAGCAGTCCTGTGGGTTATAATGCCTTGTTAATGAGAGGAGAATGACCAGACTGGCTTAAGCTGGCAGGAAGGTGACAGTAACACAATTAACCACACATTACAATGGTAGAGCTCAGAAGAACATCTCAGAACGCATGTGGCAAATCTTGAAGTGGGGGGGCTAGAGCCGCAGATGACCACGAACAGACACTCAGTGGCCACCTTATTAAGTGCAAGAGGTATCTAATAAAGTAGTTCATGGAGCAGATTGCCCTTTTCAATGAGGCATTCTATAAACGCTGAAATCAACTGTTCAATAAATTCACAGTCACAAGCGAGTTAGAAGGTATAAATATGATTGAAAGAATACAGAGAAAATGTACAGGATGTCGTCAGGACTCGAGGACCTGAGTTACAGGGAAAGGTTGAATAGGTTCGGACTTCATTCCCTGGTAAATGGAACTGAATTGACTTTATTCCTGACATCTTTCACATACATGAGGAGTAAAAATCTTTGTTACATCTCCATCTATATGTGCCTTGTGCAATCATAGTAATTTGTAATAATTTATAATAAATAGAACAGTCAATGTAATATAGAGTACACTCAGTCTGATGGCCTGGTGGAAGAAGCTGTCCCGGAGCCCGTTGGTCCTGGTTTTTATGCTGTGGTACCGTTTCCTGGATGGTAGCAGCTGGGATAGATTGTGGTTGGGATGACTTGGGTCCCCAATGATCCTACGGGCCCCTTTTACACACCTGTCCTTGTAAATGTCCTGAATCATGGGATGTTCACAACTACAGATGTGCTGGGCTGTCCGCATCACTTTCTGCAGAGTCCTGCAATTAAGAAAGGCACAGTTCCCATACCAGGCAGTGGGGCAACCAGTCAGGATGCTCTCAATTGTGCCCCTGTAGAAAGTTCTTGGGATTTGGGGGCCCATACCAAGCTTCCTCAAATGTCTGAGGTGAAAGAGACACTGTTGTGCCTTTTTGATTACACAGCTGGTGTGTACAGACCACATGAGGTCCTCGGTGATGTGGATGCCTAGGAACTTGAAGCTGCTCACCCTCTCAACCCCAGATCCATTGATGTCAATAGGAATTAGTCTGTCTCCATCCCTCCTGTAGTCCACAACCAGCTCCTTTGTTTTTGCGACATTGAGGGAGAGGTTGTTTTCTTGACACCACAGTGTCAGTGAGATGACTTCTTCCCTGCAGGCTATCTCATTATTGTTTGAGATAAGGCCGGTTGGCAAATTTAATTAGCAGATTAGAGCTGTGGGTGGTGATACAATCATAGGTATACAGGGAGTAAAGGAGGGGACTCAGTATGCAGCCCTGAGGGGCTACTGTATTGAGAGTCAGAGGGTTGGAGGTGAGGGAGCCCACTCGTAGAACCTGCTGGTGATCTGACATGAAGTCCGGGATCCAGCTGCACAAGGCAGGGTGAAGGCTGAGGACTCTGGGCTCCTTGTCGAGCCTGGATGGAACTATGGTGTTAAATGCTGAACTGTAGTCCAAGAACAGGGAGAATGAGGGGAGATTTGATAGAGGTATACAAAATTATGATGGGTATAGACAGGGTAAATGCAAGCAAACTGTTTCCACTGAGGTTAGGTGAACTAGAACTGGAGGTCGTGGCTTAAGGGTGAAAGGTGAAATGTTTAAGGGGAACATGAGGGGGAACTTCTTCACTCGGTGAGAGTGTGGAATGATCTGCCTGCAGAAATGGTGGATGTGGGTTCGATTTCAACATTTAAGAGGAATTTGGATAGGTAGAGGATGGGAGGGGCATGGGGGGGGCTATGGTCCGGTTGCAGATCGATGGGACTAGGCAGATTAGCAGTTCAGAATGGACTAGATGGGCTGAAGGTCCTGTTTCTGTGCTGTAGTGTTCTATGACATTGACTGTACAGTGCAGAAGGTGGCATTTTGTCCCATTATGTCCACACCAGCTCTCCACCAAAAGAATTCACCTGTTCCGCCACATGGCTCCCTTTCTGTGGTCTTGCAAACTTTTCCTTGTCCTTTACTTACCCATTTCTCACAGATCATAGTGGAAGCTGCCTTCACCACATCTGCAGGCAGCTCACGCCAGATGTCAACCAGTCGAGACACTTCGCCGGTGCTTCTCCCTACAGATGCTGCCTGGCCTGCTGTGTTCCACCAGCATTTTGTGTGCGTTGCTTGAATTTCTAGCATCTGCAAATTTCCATGTGTTTATGCTCTTAATTCTTTTCACTTTTATTCAACACGTGTGACATCTCATCCAAGATCCCCCTCTTACCCCACCAATGGAAACAGTCTCCCACTATCCATTCTGTCCAGATCCTTCTTTAGTTTGTATACAGATCTCCCTTCAGTCCTCTCGATCAATTAATCTGACCACCCATTCTAGTTAGCCACCTCACCCCCTCTAACTGTAATCACCCCCATATAAAAACTCTAAACTACTTTTTATTATGTTGTTTACATTGCAACTACTTGCTGGTATTTATATACATTTTATTCCATATTCATATTTTACATGTAACTTTGCTTTTTATATAATTCTTTTTCTCATAATTGTTGAAACACCTTCTAGCTACTGCTCTAACCTATCACCTTCTAGCTAACCTCTTTCCGCGACCCCCCCCCCCACCTTTTTATTCTGTTGACTTCTCCTTTCCTTTCCAATCCTGATGAATGGTCTTGGCCCAAAAGTCGAGCTTATACGTTTCCATAGATGCTGCCTGATCTGCTGAGTTCCTCTAACATTTTACAGTGCCTATAAAAAGCATTCATTCACCCTGCCCCCTGGAAGTTTTCATGTTTTATTGTTTAACAACATTGAATCACAGTGATGAAGGGTTTCGGCCCAAACCATCGTCACTACCTCTTCCCATAGATGCTGTCTGGCCTGCTGAGTTCTACCAGCATTTTGTGTTTTTATTTATTTCCCGCATCTGCAGATTCACTTGTGTTGCCTTTGAATCAGTGGATTTAATTTGACTTTTTTAACACTGATCAACAGAATAAGATTCTTTTGTGTCAAAGTGAAAACAAATCTCTACAAAGTAATCTAAGTTAATTACAAATATAAAACACAAAATAATTGATTGCATAAGTATTCATCCCCTTCAAGTCAGTATTTAGTAGATGCACCTTTTGCAGCAACTACAGCCTTGAGTCTGTGTGGATTGGTCTCTATCAGCTTTGCACATCTGGACACTGCAATTTCCCCCCAATTTTTCTTTACAAAACTGCTCAAGCTCTGCCAGATTGCATGGGGATCATGAGTGACCAGCCCTTTTCAAATCCAGCCACAAATTCTCAATTGGATTGAGGTCTGAGCTCTGACTTGGCCACCCCAGGACATTAACTTTGTTGTTTTTAAACCATTCCTGTTAGTTTTGGTTTTATGCTTGGAGTTAGTGGCTTGCTGGAGAACAAATCTCCCAAGTCACATTCCTCTTGCAAACTGCATCAGGTTTCCCTCCAGAATTTCCCTCAATTCTGCTGCATTCATTTTACCCTCTACCTTCAAAAGGCCTCCAGGGCCTGCTGCAGTGAAGCATCCCGACAGCATGATGCAACCATCACCATGCTTCACGGTAGAGCTGGTGTGTTTTTGATAATGTGCAGTGCTTGGCTTATGCCAAACGAAGCATTTAGTGTGATGGCCAAAAAGCTCAATTTTGGTTTCATCAGAGCATTGAACCTTCTTCCAGCTGATTTCAGTGTTCCCCACATGCCTTTCGAAAAACTCGAGCCAAGATCTCATGTGAGTTTTTTTTCCACAGTGGTTTTCTCTTTGCCACTCTCCCATAAAGTTGTGCTGCTGAAGCACCCGGGCAACAGTTGTATGCGCAGTCTCTCCCATCTCAGCCGCTGAAGCTTGTAACTCCTCCAGAGTTGGCACAGTTCTCTTGGTGGCCTCCCTCACTAGTCCCCTTCTTGCACAGTCACTCAGTTTTTGAGGATGGCCTGCTCTAGGCAGATTTACAGCTGTGTCATATTCTTCCATTTCTGAATGATTGACTTAACTGTACTCCAAGGGATATTCAGCGACTTAGAAATTTTCTTGTATCCATCTCCTGAAGTTTTTTTCAATAATCTTTTTCCAGAGTTGCTTGGAGTATCATTTTGTCTTCCTGGTGTATTTTTTGCTTGGATGCTGACTCACCAGCAGTTGGACTTTTCAGATAGAGGTGTATTTTTACTACAATCAATTGAAACACCTTGACTGCACATGGGTCTCCAAAAACAGATCTCCATTTAACTAATTATGTGACTTGAAAAACCAACTGGCTGCACCAGTGATGATTTGGTGTGTCATCTTAAAGGAGGCTAAATACTTATGCTATCAATTATTTTGTGTTTTATATTTGTTATATGTTGTAAAACATGAAAACTTCCGGGGGAGGGGGGGCGTGAATATTTTTATAGGCTGTTTATGAGATTTGTTGTATGTTGTAATTTATTTTGTTGTTTATCACACCAACACATCACAGCAAATTCCTAATACTTTTAAAAGTATATAGCGAATAAAACTGATCTTTGATCCTTTCCGCATTCTCCTCTGGTCTCCCATACCAAGTCTTGCCTTTCTTTTCTTTCTTTTTTCTGCTCTTCCACATTCTCTGCTTTATGAATTGCGTAGAAACAATTAACTGTCTAACTTCTTATTTTCCAGTCAGTACAAAAGCCCACTGACTAGCTGTTCCTCCCTCCATAGATGCTGTTTGACCTACTGTGTGCTACCAGCATTTGTTCTTGTTATTTAATGATTCATCAGTTAATTGGTTTTAATAATATGAGTGGGCACAATTTTAAGGTGATTAGAGGAAAGTACAGGGAGGATATAACAGTTTTTTTTAAAAAAAACATGGAATGGTGGGTGCATGGCACACTCTGCCAAGAGTGGTGGGAGAGGCAGAGTGGTGGGTGCATGGCACACTCTGCCAAGAGTGGTGGGAGAGGCAGAGTGGTGGGTGCATGGCACACTCTGCCAAGAGTGGTGGGAGAGGCAGAGTGGTGGGTGCATGGCACACTCTGCCAAGAGTGGTGGGAGAGGCAGAGTGGTGGGTGCATGGCACACTCTGCCAAGAGTGGTGGGAGAGGCAGAGTGGTGGGTGCATGGCACACTCTGCCAAGAGTGGTGGGAGAGGCAGAGTGGTGGGTGCATGGCACACTCTGCCAAGAGTGGTGGGAGAGGCAGAGTGGTGGGTGCATGGTACAGGTTGGGGTTAGGGAGTTGTGGGCACGTGATATTGGCCAGGCAACACTTGCAAGCTACCTCCAGCACAACCCTTGCTGATCTGTTTTGGAGTAGCTCAACGCATTTTGATATACATGACAAGTAAAGCTAATCCTTATCTTTTAGCAAGCTCCAGCAGCGATATGATAGTTAGCAGATAAACCGTTTCAGGTATACGAATTCCCAATTGGAGAGTCCTCTGAAATTTTTAGCTGTGGGTGACTTAACTTCAGTTGGGAAGGCAGATGGGTTCTTTGAGGGTCAACGAGGACCAGGGAAGAGAAGACAAGAGAGAATCGGGGAACAGGAGATCATCGGACGGGCACAGGTTGTGGGCGTGAGAGGAGGGACAAAAGACTGGAGTAAGAGATGCGAGAGCCCCAGCACCCCATGTCTGGTGTGTTCCAGTAGCAGGAAGACACTGTGAGCTCTTCAGTTCCTACATGTCGTACAGGTGAGTGAGAAAGCCAGCCGCCTGCGTTCCCACACTTATCACACAGAGTCTGAACCGCACAAAGTCTGCCTGGAGGCAACCCGTAATTAATACACATGAGAAGCACTCCCCTAACAAAGGGACATGGGGGGTGGGGGTAGTGGTCATGAGTGAGATCGGAACAGTTAGCGTAGCAGAAAATTGCAGCTAATATTTGTTTCAAAGATACTCAAATTCAGCAGCTTTTGATCATTGTCAACTCCTCACAGGTACCACGTTGTGGTGTTGGGCTTGAAATACATTTCAGAATCAGAATCAGGCTTATTATCACTGACACGTCATGAAATTTGTTGTATTGAGGCAGTATAGTGCAGTACATGTATTAAAAAGTCAGTATATATAAAAACTAAAAAGAGCAAGAAGAGCAAAATAGTGAAGCAGTTTTCACAGACCGTTCAGAAATCAGATAGCACGGGGAGGAAGCTGTTTCTAAAATGTTCAGTGTGCATCTTCAGGCTGCTGTATCTCCTCCCTGATGGTAGAGTGAGAAGAGGGCATGTCCTGAACAGTGAGACTCCTTCATGATAGATACTGCCTGTCTGAGGCATCGCCATCTGAAGATGTCGTCAGTGCCCGGGGAGGCTCGTGCTCATGATCGAGCTGGCCGAGTTTACAATTTCCTGCCACTTTTTCCGATCTCTGTGCATTGGAGCTTCCACACCAGACGTTGGTGTAACCAGTGATGCACCATCAATAACTCACTCTGAGACGTAAAGGCGAGATATCGGCTTTTATTGACTGGAAGAAGGAACAAGCAGTGGTTGACCACCATACTACATCCTGGAGACAGAGAGGCCAGGCTCAGGCCTCGATCGCCTTTATACAGGGGTCTGTGGGAGGAGCCACAGGAGCAGTCAGCAGGGGGCGTGTCCAGACAGGTATATGTAGCTCGCCACAACCAGTCAGGATGCTCTCCGCGGTACAGGACCTTGACAGAGACAGGTGCGCAAAAAGGTCCCGAAGGATCATTGGGGACCCAAATCACCCCAACCAGCTGCTGCCGTTCGGGAAACAATACCGCAGCGTTAAAGCCAGGACCAGCAGGCTCTGGGACAGCATCTTCCACCAGTCTATCAGACTGATTAATTCACTGATACAACTGTATTTTTGTGTTATATTGACTGTCCTGTTATACATACTATTTATCATAAATCACTATAAATTGCCCATTGTACATTTAGGTGGAGACATCACGTAAAGATTTTTCCTCCTCATGAAGGGTGTAATAAGGTCAATTCAATTCAAGATCTGTAGAAATGTGCTGGAGTCTTTGGTGTCATACCAAATCTCCTCAAGCTCTAAATGAAATATGGCTACTGGCATGACTTCTTCATAATTGCAAAAAAATGTGTTGGGCCCAGGACAGATCTTCCGAGGTGTTGATACCCAGAAGCAGCTTGCCCTCTCCACTAATGACCCTTTGATGAGAACTGCTGTGTGTTCTCAATATGCAGAGATCAGATGTGGCTTAATGTCAGCAGTTCATTTTGCTCCTGCGTCTCTGAGCTGATGCCCCAGGCTGTGACTCTATCAAAGGAAACTGACTAAAGGGCTACCAATCTGCCATTCTACCTGCAATTATTCCAGGCCATGACAAAGTACTCACTTTGTTGAGGGTTTATTCTGCAATATTTTCTGTTTCTCAGCGCTGTGACGGGAACTCTTTGCATCAAGACCATGTGGTGAAGATTATTATTCAAAACTTTTGACTTGTTCTGAAACTCTTAGCAAAGTTAAAGTCAAATTTATTGCCATATGTACGAGGTCATCACATTGAAAGGAACAATCCTTATATCACAGTATTACTCTAACGGTAGTAGCAGCAAAGTAATTCTTCACATCATCAGGCTGTGAAGAAGCTCTGGAAATTTCTTACCCCTCTCTTCCTCTGCAGAAGCGATGGAGCCTCTCCTATAGTGAAGATTTTACACTGTTGATGCGCTGGAGGCGACGGCTGTTGTTCACTTCATCCAGTGAACTGAATCCACATTCTGCCGAAGTCTGTTCGAGTGAGTCTGTCTGGGTGCTTGTTTGTCTGACCATGTGTCTCTGTGTGTCAGTCTGTATGTATCTCCGTAGATGAGTGTCTGAAAACTTCTCAATGTGAATGTGTCTTTCTGCCTGCCTCTGTGCGTGTCTGTCTGACTGAGTGTCTCTGTGTCTGTCTGACCAAGTGTCTGTGTCTGTCTGACTGAGTGTCTGTGTCTGTCTGTCTGTCTGTCTGTCTGACCGAGTGTCTCTGTGTCTGTCTGTCTGACCGAGTGTCTCAGTGTGTGTCTCTCTGATTGTCTCAGTGTCTGTCTGACCAAGTGTCTGTGTCTGTTTGTTCGAGTGTCTCAGTGTCTGTCTGACCGAGTGTCTCAGTGTGTGTCTCTCTGATCGTCTCAGTGTCTGACCGAGTATCTGAGTGTCTGTCTGACCGTGTGTCTGACAGAGTGTCTGTCTGACCGAATGTCTCAGTGTGTGTCTCTCTGATTGTTTGTGTCTGCCTGACCGAATGTCTGTGTCTGTCTGACCGAGTGTCTGTGTCTGTCTGACCAAGTGTCTCAGTGTCTGTCTGACTGAGTGTCTCAGTGTGTGTCTATCCATGTGTCTGTCTGACCACATGTGAGTGCGCGTGTGTGTCTCTGTCTGTCTGTATCTCCATGGATGTGTGTCTCAGTGTGTGTCTGAGTGACATTCATATATGTCACCTTCACAAAGGTATATTTGTAACTTTTCCCTCACCTCATTTTGAATTGAAGTCCTCGTAACTTTCCTGTGAGAAATGGGAGGGATCTTTCATTATTAGCCCCAGTTTGAAAGCAACTTAAACACTGGAACCTATCTCGACCAGTGCAGGACAGCAAAAATACACAGTCCCACCGAAAGAACTCTGGAATATTCAGCTGCAGCCTGCAGCTACATTATACTGTAAGAGTGTTTACTAGTCAAAGCCTATTATTAGCTACAACAGGAAATGAGCTTTTATGGCATAACTACCTTCCACAAAAATTGTTCAAAAACTTGTGATCGCTCATTATAGAAGTTAGCAACATTCCACTTCCTAATGGATGGGACCTTTCTGTGGGCACCAGCAATAATAGACCTTGTGGTGGCCTAATTTGACATCCAATGGTACTTCTACAGTCATAATTCAATCCCAAGTGCAGATTGCATTGTATGGAAACTCCAGACGGCTGCAATGGAGAATGCTGTGAAGCCTGCATGGGTTATCCATGGAGAGAGATTTCTCCTGCAGCTGGTCCATTGGGAGGTGCATTGAGATCCCTTCACAAACAGCTGTGTGCTGTCAAATAAATACCTGCCCTAGAGTTTTGTAAATGTCATCAGTGCACCTGCCTCTACCACTTCCTCTGGCAGCTCATTTCATATACCCTCCGCCCTCTGCGTGATTTATGTTGCCCCACAGGTTCCCAGTATACGGGGAAGAAGAATGCTGGGATTTCAGTTGGCTTTCTGATAAAAGACCTCTCGTTGTTTTATAGATGCTATCCGACCTGCTTGCAAAATAGGATGCAACAGTTTTTTTTAACTGCGGGCTGGGGCAGGAGGATTGAGTAGACTCCTGGCACAACATCCAAACGCCAAATCGGACGGCACTTTCAGAGAACATCCATTTAAGGATTGCCTGTTCTGAGCGCAGGACAGTACAAAGGAAGATCCGTTAGAGTTCATCTCAGTAGTGCTGCAGTTGGAGGCATCTAAAAATCAGTCAGAAGTTCACAGTGAAATCCTTAGGAAAGAACCCTGAGGTACAGTCCAACTCAGTGCACATAAACACGCTGAATGGGAAAGTCTAGGAATTTTTCTTGTGTTTGGCAATACCCCTTTCAGAGAATGCTTTTTCAAACATTCGCAAGTGTTGGGTACTTGAAGGTAATTAATGAAATTAACCAGAGTAATTCAGCATCTGCCTCTGTAGTTTTCCCTTCCTTTCACCTGTCTCTTCCTTCACTCCCAGTGAAATACTTATTAATCTGATAGAAATACACAGTGGCCACTTTATTGGGTGTACCTGTACACCTGCTCATGAATGCAAATATCTAATCATGTGGCAGCAATTCGATGCATAAAAGCATGCTGACATGGTCAAGAGGTTCAGTTGTTGTTCAGGCCGAACATCAAAATGGGGAAGAAATGTGATCAAAGTGACTTTGACCACGGAATGATTTTTGGTGCCGGATGGGGTGCTTTGAATATCTCAGTGACAGCTGATCCGCTGGCATTTCATGCACAACAGCCTCTAGAGTAAACAGTGAAATAAATAAAAGATACATCCAGTGAGTGGTAGTTCTGTGGGCGAAAATACACTGTTAATGAGAGAAGTCAGTGGAGAATGGCCAGACTGATTCAGGCTGACTGGAAGGTGACAGTGCGTCAAATAACCACACATTATAACAGTGGCAAGGAGGAGAAGAGCTAGAAAATGTGGCGCCAGAGGTTTTTGTAGACCTAGGTGACTTCTTCCAGTTCATGCGCAAAATTGCTTATTCTTCTTTTCTCACGGCTTCCTTTTAGTTTCAAGGTGGCTGGGGTCCTGTCAGAGTCTGCGATCTACAGCTGAGCTCAGGCTGTGGTTCTCCACGAGCAGTGTGTTCTTGGACTGGCTTTGCAGCCTGGCGTTTCAATATCTCCAGGAGCAGCTTGGAAGGCGTGCGCCTTCGGCTTTGTGGACGACCCGATTCTTCACCGTTTTCGCCGACTGAAGCATGGCGGGAGAGCGAAGCATCGAGTGCCCCTGCGCTCGAGCAATTTTCTCTGTCTCTCTTTTTGATGACGTCAGTCCTCAGTCTGAGGGAGGCTCAGAGAAGCGACGCAGAAGATTGTAACAGGGAGCTGCTGGTCTCCGCTCTAGTTGCTACAGGAGTGATCTCTCGCTCCCTCGCTAGAACGAGAGAGCCTGTCTGAGATACCAACATGCTGGGTTTATGGACTATAGTTTTTGATGGACTCTTGATCAAGGTTTCTTTGGGGGCTTTTGCTATTACTTACATGATGAGGTGGGACGGGGGGGGTTGATGCTTTTGTTGGTGCAGGGAGGGGGAAGGAGAGGGCTGATAGTTCTTCTGCTAGTGCGTGGGAGGGGGAAGGGGGCTTCGAGGTCTTATAGTTTCTGTCATTCATTTTTTGGGGTTTTCTGTTTCCAGGATGTCTGCAAAGAGTAAGAATTTCAGGTTGTGTACCGTATACGTACTCTGATATCAAATTGAACCATTTGAATCATTTGCAGAAGGTCACCTCTCCTGCACAACAGGTTGAACTTTGAAGTGGATGGGCTACAGAAGACGAACATACATTCAGGGGCCACTTTATTAGGTACGAGAGGTATCATGTTCAAGTTTCAAGGTTGTTTTAATGTCATTTCCTGTTCACAAATGTAATAATTGTTATTCTGGATCTGATGCAATACAAAAAAATACAAAAGCTTTAAAAAAGAATTAAATTAAAAAACACAATAATTATAAATATAGATAGCCTATATACATATATTGATTGTATAAAGTGACGCTAGGCTGTACGTTTGGTGACTGACAGGAAACACGTAACAAAGCAGTGGTGGAGTTAGTGGGAGGAGGTATTGATCAGCCTGACTGCTTGGGGTAGGTGGATTTACTAATGCCGCATGTGTTTGTAGAACTTGTGAACTTTGCATGAGTAAAGTAAGCACAATTCAGGGTGGGGATGGAGTGATGGCAAGCATTGCACAACGTTTTGGAAGAGGCTGACCAGCAGCTTCCCGTAATGCTGTCCACACTCTGCACTGATAAGGGCTTTCACAGGAAGCCATGGGGAATTTAAAGCCTGTGACATTCCAAACCACAGAGGTCATCTTCACCAGACGGGGAAGGGGGTTGGTGGTGATTGCTCAGGACCGTCTGAGTTTAGGCTGGGATACAATGTTACAACATCGGAGAAGCCATATATGACATATTTTACAGAACTGGCCCCACTTAAAACTTAACCCACATGACCTCTATGAGGGTGTCACTCAGTCCGCTGAAAATAAGGGTTAAAAAACAGCTAGAGGAACAAATGCATCTAAAATCATAAACTACAGAATTGTTTTGAATGGGAACATCAAAAAGGATATGACAGTGGGGTTCATTACCAGAAATCCCAGAGAAATTTGAAAACTTGAAAGAAACAGGGAAATTATGTTAAATGTGCACGGAATTTAGATTAATATGTAAGTGTGCTCTCCACAGGCGAGAAAGATACTGAGTGGATTCCAGAGAACATTTTTAAGTATGATATCAGAACAGAGAGGCTTGCGTGGTGGAAACACTAGATGAACTGGGTTTTTTTTAAGGATTGTGATTTAAAAGAGGCTTTTTAAGGAATTGACAGGGTAGACGTGCCCTGCATGAAAATAGAGGCTGAAGTGACGCCATGAGAAGGAGACATATGCCAGTAACATTTGGGGCCACAAGGGAATGATTTTAATGTATGTGTAGCGATAAAACCTTTTGGTACATAGACTGAGTGATTCCTCAGTCAACTGCAGTGTTTTTTTCACTCCCCAGGCCTCCTCCCCCACCGCCATCCTTTCTGTGTAGAATCACTTGAGTCAAGAATGAAGTTCTCCTCCAGGGTTGCTCCCTTAATGGAGAGTGCCTGTGTGTGACTTTGCTTAGCGTGGGGAGGCTGAAGCATGGGCAGCCACCACAGGTCCTTCACAGATCAGGGTCAGGGTCCTACAATATGAAATACAAGACATCTAGGGATCCCCCACGTTCACTGCTGTTGTGTTGCGTCATCAACTTTTTCCAACTCCACCATTAATGCTTTGGTTGGATGGCTCTTTAATCGGAACCTTCCCCTTGACCTTACCACCAGGAGCTAAGCACCAGATGGCTAAACTCCAGGCGGTATCACTCTCGGGATCTTTGGAACTCACAAACTTTTCCCATCATGACAAGGAGATGACAGGATCAGCAAATTTGCTGATGATACAAAGATTGGAGGTATAGTGGACAATGAGGAAGGTTTTCAAAGCTTGCAGAGGGATCTGGACCAGCTGGAAAAATGGGCTGTAAAATGGCAGATGGAGTTTAATACAGACAAGTGTGAGGTATTGCACTTTGGAAGGAAAAACCAAGGTAGAACATACAAGGTAAATGGTAGGGCACTGAGGAGTGCAGTAGAACAGAGGGATCTGGGAATACAGATACATAATTCCCTAAAAGTGGTGTTGCAGGTAGATTGGGTAGTATAGAGCTTTTGATACATTGGCCTTTATAAATCAAAGTACTGAGTATAAGAGTTGGAATGTGATGGTGAGGTTATATAAGGCATTGTTGAGGCCGAACTTGAAGTATCATCTGCAGTTTTGGTCACTGAATTACAGGAAGGATATTAATAAGGTTGAAAGAGTGCAGAGAAGGTTTACAAGGATGTTGCCCAGACTTGAGAAACTGAGTTACGGAGAAAGGTTGAATAGGTTAGGACTTTATTCCCCAGATCGTAGAAGAATGAGGGGAGATTTGATAGAGGTATATAAAATTATGATGGGTATAGATAGAGTGAATACAAGCAGGCTTTTTCCACTAAGGCTCGGGGAGAGAAAAAACCAGAGGACATTGGTTAAAGGTGAAGTGGGAAAAGTTTAAAGGGAACATTAGGGGGGGCTTCTTCACGCAGAGAGTGGTGGGATTGTGGAATGAGCTGCCAGTTGATGTGGTAAATGCGGCTCACTTTTAACATTGAAGAAAAACTTGGACAGGTACATGGATGAGAGGTGTATGGAGGGATATGGTCCAGGTGCAGGTCAGTGGGACTAGGCTGAAAAATGGTTCGGCACAGCCAAGAAGGGCCAAAAGGCCTGTTTCTGTGCTGTAATGTTCTATGATCATCAGTGAAGATCTGTGTCATAACCAACCAGAAGTCCATCCCTAATCACAAGCAAATCTTTCATTGAAGACATGAATTGTCTGTTTTTCTTAAATGTATAAATAACTCAACTTGTGTCATAAATCATTCTTAATATGTACACATTCTGACTCTCAGATCTAATTTACTGTTATGCATTTACTGTCTACCATAACAAACGACCACAGAGCCTTCTGGTCAATTATACGCTCATATTTGGGTAGTCCACTCACAAATTTGCAAATAGAGATTCAGTATTAACTTTCAGTTGTTACACAAATTATCATCCATCATCTCAATTGACTCACTACATTGTAATTTAATCACTACCATTATCAGACACCAAAGGGAAAAATAGTCTGATTTTTATCAGGAAAAATCCATTTGGACTCACCAGAAAGTATCAAAATACTCAGCATGTTTAGCAGCGTTAATGGAGAGACTCTACCTGATCTACTAAATACTTCTAACCCTGGAGTGTTTTTATTTCAGCTTTCCAAAATCTGCAAGCTTTTATTCGATTTTCTATTTGTGTTTATTATGAACAGAGCTTTTTGTAATCCAGGCTAGAAAGGTTTACAAGGATGATACCAGAACAAAGATATTACACCAAATCTCCCCACCATCAAGGACATCTCCAGAAGGTAATACCTCAAGAACATGAGATCCATCATTAAGGAGCTTTACCATCCAGGACATGCCCTCTTCTCATTATTAGCATCAGCAAGGAGGTACAGAAGCCTGAAGACACACACACTATATTTTAGAAACAGCCTCTTCCCCAGTGCCATCAGATTTCTCAATGGATCTTGAATCCATGAACACTACCTCACTATTTCCCCTCTTTTTACAATACTTCTTATTTGTTATCGTAACTTACAGATACAACACAATAGGTTTTATGATGTATAACAATAATAATAAACTTGATTCTGTTTGGGGGCCATTTTTTTATATATTGAATGTGACTTAATTGAGGCATTTATGAAAATAACTGGAATAGATAGGATAGAAATAGCCTGAATTATAATAGAAGCAGAAGTGACACATAAAAGGATAAATGACTGCATTTAGGGCTTCCCCCTAACCGACTCGGAAAAACTGGGTCACCCTTGTGTATTTAGCTACCTTCCCTATAAATGCTATTTGTGTAGCAGCATAATTGGGTTCAAAATCCTCTCCGTACCCTAGTTAAAAAAATATCCTTTGGAATTCACTACTTATTTTGTCATACGTTGATGAAATCATGACTTTCTGGATTTGAACTTTCAGACAAATTACATTAATCTTAAGATTTTAGTCCTTGTTCTTCTGCAGTTTCACGTTTTTGATTTTGTCCATTTCCAATGTCTTACCACACACAGCCACTGGCAAAATTTCAACTGTGTCCAGATAAAGCTCCCCTTCCCTCCCTCCCGCTGTCCTAGCTGTCTACATGATATGCAAGCCACGGCCATACAGTTTGAAGAGCAGCAGGCTCCCCCACAGCTGATGAATCCAAAGAAACAGGAGTGTCAGTCAGCTTTGAATTCAATGTAAGACTGCCTTAGGGACTCTAGCTCTGGATTTTCCCTCAGGTTTTCTCCCAAAGCCTTCCCCGTAAGTGGGTATAATTGCAAGGCAATGGACGTACGAGATCAGAGATTTCCTTCCAGATGAGCTGCAAAATGCAGCCGACAAGCCCCATCTCCCTGAAGCCACCAGTAACCTGCCTTCGCCCATTCTCCTTCCAGGTTCTTTAAGGTAGTCATTGCTGAGGGAGTGGGGGTAGTGGGGTTAAGCTCCCACTACCTATTAAATGCTCCTAATGGGTGCCTCTCAGATATCCTCTGACAATCATGTCCAGCTCCTTCACATGTACCCTGGCTACTAATCCTGGCAAAACCACTTCTACTGTCACCAGAGGGCAATAAGATTTAGAGGCAGAATTAGACAATTTGCCCATCATCATCTGACATTCCATCATGGCTGATATATTATCCCTCTCATCCCCGTTTTGCTGCCTTCTCCCAGTAGACTTTCAACCCTTACTAATCAAGAACCCACCAACCTCAGCTTTAAATATACTGAATGACTTGGCCTCCACAGCTGTCTATGACAATGTTGATAGGTTCATGACAGGTTCACCACCCCTTGCTAAAGAAATTCCTTCTCATCTGTTTTAAAAGGACATTCTTATGTTCTGATGCTCTGCCCATTGGTCTTGGACTCCTGCATTTGAAGCATCCTCACCACATCCATTCTTTCACTATTAGATAGATTTCAATGGGATTCCCCGTCGTCCTTCTAAACTCCTTTGAGTGCGGGCACAGAGCCATGAAACACTCCCCAAATGTTAACCCCATCATCCCTGGGATTATTCTCATGAACCTCCTCTGGACCCTCTCCAATACCAGCACGTCCGTTCTTAGATATGGGGCCTAGTCACCTGTGCTACTGTATTCCCATATGGTTTGGTCCCAACTATTTGTTTCAGGTGAAACATTTCCACTAGATTAGAAGGTGCTATATAATTGCCAGCTGTTATTGCCCCATGAAGGATATCATTCAAGCAAGCACAAAGTCTTCACAAGAGAGAGGGCCAATGAACCTGACACTCTCTACCAGCACACACAGAGCATGGATATTTTAAGCATGGCCATATTTAGTTTACAGATCACTGCATTGAATTATTGCTACGCAGGCTCAAGCATTATCTGGGACAGTCTGTCCCGCTGGCTGTTCTGGTTTCCTGCTGATCATAAATTCTAAGAAGAATTCAGTAACAAGGCCAAATTCTGAAAAAATATCATTGCTTTCACCTTTCAACAATACTTTTTCTAAACTACTTCATTTCTTCATAGTTCCCAAAGCAGGTAGAGTGAACCACTGTTGTGATATTTTACCATTTCTCTGAAATTCCCCCGATTTCTCTATGGTTGTACTTGTGCCAGTGTGAAGACTCACTGATTTTCCAAAAAGGAACCTGCATCCTTTTTCCCTGTTCGGTACATTAGAAAAGGCAGTCAGCCATTTGGTGCCTTCGCTCTCTGCTCCTACTCCACTGACTGATCTATACCTTAGCTCTGCTTGCCCACCAGGCCACCTGATCTAACAACAAACCACCAACAGATGTAATAGGTACATTTAATGGCAGAGTAATGTTTACAATATACATCAACATTCAATTCTTCATATCAATTTGTTTTCTTCACTTCCTTGCAGCTAACAGGGGATTCGTCTATAGACACAGGAGACTCTGCAGATGTTGGAAATCCAGAGCAATGCACACAAAATACTGGAGGAACTCAGCAGGTCAGGCAGCATCTAGGGTCCCAGCCCGAAATGTTGATTGCTTATTCCCCTACTGACCTGCCAAGTTCCTCCAGTATTCTCTGTGTGTGTGTATATTGATCTACAGACAGTGCAGCTCAAGTGACCATTCCCCGTAAACAAATCTGACGACGAGTGTAGACAGCTTAACTCCAGAAGGCATCACAAAACTGAAACCCCCTAGCTCACTTCTTTCCCTCTCTCCTGACCCAGGGCCTCAGAATCATTTGCAGATGTCACATTGTAATCTTGATCAAAGGCAACACACACAAAACGCTGGAGGAACTCAGCAGGTCAGGCAGCATCTATGGAAATGAATCAACAGGTGACATTTCGGGCTGAGCCCCTTCTTCAGGACTCCTTCATGTTCCTTGGATTCAAAAAGCTTGCAGTTGAAAGGACCTGTCTTCATTAAGCATTCTTCATCAGCTGCTGAGATTCCAATGTACTTTAAACCCAGACAGATCTATATATTTTTAATGTAGTCATTTCTATAGCATGACAATCAGCTTGTTTACAAAAACATAGTACTTAGGAGCAAAATTAGGCTATTCAGCCCATTGAGTCTGTTCCTTCAATTTTATAGCATGTTTTTATAATGCTGTTTGAGGGGTGAGCTCTCCAATTTTTAATGGTATCATAGGATCCAGTACATCCACCCAAGCTCATTGTCTTAATGCTTCCATTAAGGGCTAGTGCTCCAGTGACCCGGGTTAATCCTGACCTCCTGAAGGTGTGGAGTTTGCACACCCTTGCGATGGCTGTGTAGATTACCTGCAGTCCCTTCCCACGTCCCAAAGGCGTGTCGGTGTGCTGATGCAGGGCTTTGACCCAAAATGCTGACAAATTTCTCCCCCACCCACCCCAGATGCTGCTTGGCCCACTGGGATAATTTGGCCCCCTCCAGATTTTTTTTTGTTGGTCACTGTACGTTGCTCCTTCCAGTTGAATATCGTGTGTGGTGAGGCAGGGTGGGTGGGTGTGTTTTGTACAGTTGCGGAAGGTGAAGGGAGAATAAAATGCAATTATTGTAAGGAGATGTTTGATGGGCCAAAGAGCCTGTTTCCATGTTCTGTGACACTTTTAACCTCTGGAGAACATATAGCTAGAGGACCTAATCTCTCCTTATATGATAAATCCCACCATTCCAGCAATCACTCTTTCCATTGTTACGTACCCCATAACTGGGTCACTTACCAGCAAAGATAGAGAGGTCAGTTGAAGTCTGATGGTACTATTTTTAACAGTATTTATTGATAAAAATACATATACAAAAATAATATCAATGCAAACATACAGATAATATACGTCGTCAATACCGAATCTAAAAGTGCGGGTATAATAATAATCAATAAGAAATAGCTCTATCGTTGTCTAGGGGATAATGTATTGTCCGATGGAAATATAAAAGTCACTCAAGTTCATTCAGGCTGCAGCTTTTGGTTGGAGAAAGACAGATTTTTAGAACTTGCCAGTTTTTCCTTTTTATGATGTCAATCCTTCGAAATGTCGTTGGTGGTGATCTCTTCTTTAGCTAAAATGTCTTCCGTGGTAAGGCCCCAATCCCAGGCAATGGGGAAGGACACACGTGGGCCCTCCACTGGCTGTCGCTATTAAATGCTGTCACGAGATTTCCAGCATTTCTCCTGGTGCGTCTGAAGGGGTTGTTCCCCAGACCCTCTTTTATCCTTACTCACGGGGTCTCAGATGTCAATCAGGTTGGGATGATGCCATCCCCCAACCAGCCCACGTTGCTCATTCCTTGACGGCTTCGATGAATAGCACCGTGCTCAATACACAATTCCATCTCCAAGAGACAATGGCCATTTCCCGCGGCTTTGTATCACTGAGGGGCCAGGACATTCCAAACCCCTTGTGGATTCTGCGTGTCTTTCTCTCATTTCCTGGGTCTCCTGACCTGAATTAATAGCGATCTTGTGATTCTCAAAAAGGAGGGGGCTACTTTGTACCCTTCGGCCCCTCAGAGTTGGGGCACAGGCGTAACACCCCCTTTCTTCAACGCGTTTTTATCATCAGTAAAAACAAAGTAATACAGAGTCTTACAGGATTTTAGAATCTAACACAATACAAAAGTTTTTTTTTCACTACAGAGTAATACAGTTATACATTCAATTCAGCATTTAAACAGTTAACGATCACATTGTCACTTCCTTTAATATCTTAACATCTTGTACCTTATTAAAGTCTTGTAGCATCAGAATCCAATTTAATAACCACCTATTTTTTTTTATTTTCTTTCCTTCATCAAACAAAAACTAAAGAGTTGTGATCTTAGCTTACGCGTATACTACAAAAGTTCATGCAAAATACTAATCTTTATGTTACTTTCAAACTTAACAGTCAAGCTTCCATGGGGGGGGGGGGTTGTCTTTATTATTCACATGCTTTGTCGAAATCCCTTAAAACCGGCTTCTGCTATTTAAAAATGGCGTCCCATTAACCCTCGCCTCTTTTCTGGTTAATTCCCACGTGGTGAGCTTGTGCACCCTGGCGAAATAGGCTTTCGCCCGTTCCTTTCATAGGAGTTATTTTGCCAACAATGTGTTCCAACCTTAGACAATTTTCCGAATTTCCACACAATTCTTTAATTTTACGCAAGGCGCTAGTTTTCTCTTCAGGACCTTTCAGGTGAATAGTTCTCAATGCCAGCGATCCCTCTTTGTTCAAACAGCATTTCAAATTCTGCGGTTTCACACCACACTCTGGAATAACAATAGTGTGTGGGGCCCCTTTACCTTCCAACTCAACCTGTAATTGATTCACAGGCAGCGCAGTACCAAGCCATTGTCTCTGTATCCTGGTTGCTGCTTCTGACATCAGTCCAGCCTTTAAATTTTCTTCATTCAATTTGGGAACTACACATTTCCCTTTTCCTTCAATAATAATATTCACCTCACCACCTGTTATCTCCTCACTAACTTTTAACACACCTTCGAGCACCTGGGAGCTCTCACTTCCCACTATTACCAAGTTTAACCCTTTCTTCACTGAGCCAAGTCCATCTGACCCACAAGGACTGCATTCCTTTTCAACTGAATCAAATACCTCAGACTTTTTCTGAGCTCCATTACTAGGTTCATACCACGTGCATCCATATCTTGGACACACTCAAATGGGACATTTGCCTCTTCCAGGCTTTCAATACCCGTACCCGGTCCAAATTCTAAATTCCCCTGATCCTCCCAGCTACTCTCTGGGCAACTACCTTCCGGAGTAAACTCAACCCCGCGGGCTGAAACAACCTCATCTGCCAACCCAGCAGACTTCTTCAAGGCAAGGGCACCCTTTTCATCTAGGACTGCCCTCATTTCATTATCGGGAACACCTTTAGAATTTTCAAGTTCTTCAAACAGTTCTGCCAAACCAGACAGATCATCCATGTCCAACTCTGGACCTTTTAACAGCTCTATCTGTTTCTCATCTTTATTTCGTGCCTCTAGAACTTTTCTCCTCGCTAAGGGCAGGTCTACCTCCTCTCCCTTACTCTCTTTCACTTTACTACTCTTCGTTTTACCCCCTTCTAAACCCTCGTGGTACAGGGTCGGTAAAAACGTCTCGATACTGGCCGAATTTAAACTGCTCTCGTTCTCAGATGCCTTTCTCGACATGCTGCGAGTGATTGCGCATGCCGGATAGATCTTGGAATCTAGGGGCGGGACCTCCACCGGCTGTCTCGTCAGCATCATTGCTGACCAAACCTTACCACCGGCTAAATCATTACCCAGAAGGATGTCTGCGTCAGTTCTCGGGGATTCTGATCACACCCCCATTTCAACTGGTCCAGATACCAGCTCACAATTCATAATGATCCTATGCAAAGGCACTGTTTCTGTCCCTTTTCCTATTCTTTTCACAGCTACCATTCCCGTCTTGTGACCAAAATCCAGTACCTTACTGTTAATCAATGACAGTTCAGTGCCTGTCTCTCTCCAGATCAGCACGGGAACTGGTGGGTCTCCCTCTCTCACAGACATGGTTCCGTTTGACATACAAGTCTCAGACCCTTCTCGTACTCTGTCTACCCGGGGCTCTCTTGTCGATTTACTGATTACCACAACACATCCGATAGGGACTGCAGCTTTCCCTTTTCCTGCCTCCTTCCTCGGAGCAAAGCACCTAGATGCAATATGTCCCCCCTTTCCACAATTAAAACAGGTCAAGCCCGGAAATCTCTGGTCATCTTGCCTCTCCTCCCCAATCTTACCACTAGCTCCCGGCAGGACCTCTGCCTCAGCCGGCGGGCTTTCTCTATCGTTCCCACGGTCTCTCTGGTAACTTTTATTCGAGGAAAACTTTGTCTTGTGGGTTAGGGCATATTCATCTGTGAACCTAGCAAATTCGGCTTCTCATTCAAATACATCCGGATATCCTCCGAAACACCACATTTAAATTCCTCAATCAGAATTAACTCCCTGAGACACCAAAAATCCTCTTCCACTGTTTCTGCTGTACACCAACGATCCAAGAGCACACCTTTCTCATAGGCAAACTCGGTATATGTCTGATTCCACCCTTCCTTTAAATTTCTGAACTTTTGTCTATACGCTTCAGGTACCAATTCATAACTCCGGAGAATGGCCGCTTTTACTTTGTCATAATTCTCCGCCTTTTCCTCCTCCATGGACAACGCCGCATATGCCCGTTGTCCTTCCCTTTTAACACACTTTGTAACAACGCCACCCACTGCTCTTTGGGCCACTTCTGATTCACTGCCACCTTTTCAAAAAGCAAGAAATAACTATCAACATCCGTCTCCTCGAATGGAGGTACTAACCTCAACTCCTGACTAACATTAAACCGCTCCTCTCGGTCTGACCCTTGAGCTCTTCGCTCTTGCCTTAACTTCTCCATATCCAAGTCATGTTGCCTCTGTTTCTCTGCCTCCCTTTCCTTCTTGGCTCTTTCCTTTTCTTTTTCAGCTGCTTCCAGCTGTTTTAACTGAATTTCATGCTCTTTTTGCTTCTCAGCTCTGTACTGCTCTTTTTTCACCTCTATCTCCTTTAGCTGGAGCGCATGATCCCTTTGCTTGTCAGCCCTTTCTTTCTCCTTCTCAGCTCTTTCCTTTTCTCTCTTGGCTCTTTCTTTGTTTCTCCTTCTCAGCTGCTTCCAGCTGCTTTAATTTAATTTCATGTTCCAACCTTAATTTCTCCAACTCTAACTGAGCTGTCCCACTAGCTGGTACCTTTTCAGGGATATTTTCCAATACCTCAGCTGCAAACACATTCTTCCCGATATAATACTGAGTTATGGCCCTTCGCACCTCCTGCTTTCTCATTGACAACCTCACCTCTGCGAGGTTTAGTCCTTTCGCCATATTTATCAAGTCCAATTTGGTGGCCGCCTCTAGCGCCTCCAGAGTCGGGTTTTCTATCGGGTTTTTATCCATGTCCATCTTTGCTGGTTTCCCGTCTGGCTACCTGTGTACCAGATCCAAGTTTGGACTTACAAGCCCGATTCACTGGCCTCTCAATTTGGTGTCAAATCCTGGATGAGCCCCCAAGTTATACGTTGTCAATACTGAATCTAAAAGTGCGGGTATAATAATAATCAATAAGAAATAACCTCTATCATTGTCTAGGGGATAATGTATTGTCCGATGGAAATATAAAAGTCACTCAAGTTCATTCAGGCTGCAGCCTTTGGTTGGATTTTTAGAACTTGCCAGCTTTTCCTTTTTATGATGTCGATCCTTTGAAATGTCGTTGGTGGTGGTGTCTCCTTTTAGCTAAAGCCGTTCTTCCATGGTAAGGCCCCAATCCCAGGCAATGGGGAAGGACACACGTGGGCCCTCCACTGGCTGTCGCTATTAAATGCTGTCACAGGATTTCTAGCATTTCTCCTGGTGCGTCTGAAGGGGTTGTTCCCCAGACCCTCTTTTATCCTTACTCACGGGGTCTCAGATGTCAATCAGGTTGGGATGATGCCATCCGTCAACCAGCCCACGTTGCTCATTCCTTGACGGCTTCGATGAATAGCACCGTGCTCAATACACAATTCCATCTCCAAGACACAATGGCCATTTCCCGCGGCTTTGTATCACTGAGGGGCCAGGACATTCCAAACCCCTTGTGGATTCTGCGTGTCTTTCTCTCATTTCCTGGGTCTCCTGACCTGAACTAATAGCGATCTTGCGATTATCAAAAAGGAGGGGGCTACTTTGTACCCTTCGGCCCCTCAGAGATGGGGCACAGGCGTAACACCATAGTAAGTGCTGCAGTCTCTGCATGCAGCTTGTAGCAAACACATGGAGATGGAAATCCGAAATGCAGAGTGATCTTGTCTGCAGATCCACGAGTCAGCTGGAGGCCAGACATCCTATCTGGAGTTAGAGGTCTATGTTTGTCAGGGGTGGGATCAAGGTTTTTCCTCACTGGTGCTGTTTTGTCACTTTGCATGTCCTGCTACTGTTCTGCCAAACATAGTGGGCACGCCACAGGTGGAGCCCGAATACGTGGTGACTCTTGCGGGCTTCCCCCAGCACGTCCTCGGTCGCTAATGCAAACGATGCCATTTGCTCTGTGTTCTGATGTACATGTGATGAATAAATCTGAATCTGACCTTACCCAAACTGCAGACCATGAGCTAAGTTGTCACCATCCTTCACTGCCTCCCGGTCAAGGGCTGGGGCTTTCGGGAATGATCTGCGAGAGAAACAAGAGACTTGGAGAAAATGCTGGAACCCTGGTACATATCGGTTATGATTTAATTCAATATCAGGACGAGTGGGATTAACGGTCTCTAGTGTGGTACAGAGCCACTCAGCTCTGAGTGTGTATCAGTCACTCAGAGAGCAGGGCCAACAATCCCACTCTCCGCTCTCCCTATCCTGCAGTCTTTTAACCTTTCACTGGAGAAAGGGATGAAGATGTAAGGTGACCGATGGACTTTCGCTCAGTGAATTTCAAATAATAATCACTCGCTACAGAAAAATCCAGTTATCTCTGTTGATGAAGGAGTCCAGATGAAGGGTCTCAACACGAAACATTCACTTATCTCTTTCCTTAGATGCTGTCTGATCAGAGCTCCCCCAAGCATTTTGTGTGTGTCAATCTGGAGTTAAAGCATCTACAGAATCTCCTGGGTTTAGTTATCCAGTTATCTCTCCCATCTTATGGTATTTTTTATGTCATGCACATTACTACTGCTGCAAAACAACCAATTTTGCGACGAACACGAGGAAATCTGCAGATGCTGGAAATTCAAACAACAACACGCACAAAATGCCGGTGGAACGCCGCAGGCCAGGCAGCATCTATAGGGAGAAGCACTGTCGACGTTTCGGGCCGAGACCCTTCGTCAGGACTAATCGAAAGGAAAGATAGTAATTTTGCGACAGTCAGCCAGTGTCCTTTCCCAAGGTGGCAATGGCTAATACAAGGGGGCATAATTTTAAGGTGATTGGAGGATATGGGGGTTGTTTGAGGCACGTTCTTTACATAGAGGTGGGTGGGTAAAATGCACTGCCATAGGAGGTGGTAGAGGCAGATACATTAGGAATGTTTAAGGGACTCTTAAGATAGGCACATGGATGGAAGAAAAATGAAGGGCTCTGTGGGAGGGAAGGGTTAGATTGATCTTAGAGTAGATTGAAAGATTAGCACAACATCGTGGGCCAAAAGGCCTGTAAGTGTTATACTGTTCTATGTTCTGTGTGTCAGTATAAATAAACCTAATTCTGATTCTGTTCTCATGCAATTACAAAACCATGTGCCTTATGGTTCTTTCAAGAATTGAAAACAGTTTCCCTTTATTTATCTAACTTTTCATGATCTTAAACACCTCTGTTAAATCTGTTCCAGGAGAACAGCCCTGGCTTCTACGCACAGAACAGTAATCACACATTCCTGGAAACATTCTAGTCAATCTCTTATTTATTAAAAGTTCCTATTTATTGACTGTGCAAGAGACAAGTTTGAGGCTGGTTTTCATTCTAAATTCCTTTGAAATTTTCTGAGCAGTATTGCCAATGTCACACACATGCAATGTGACTCCTGCCCAGGAACCGCTTCTGTCAAAAGATTAAAGCCTACCTTTTAAAAAAGTATTTCAAGTTTTGAACTCGCAAAATTCACTTGTTAACATACAGGAGGAATTTTTCTACAATTAACCTGCCAGCAGAATGACAGGAATGCAAGACTTCAAAGTAATAATCTTTAAGAATGCAATTTTATTACTAGGCCATTAATTATACAACCATTTCTCCGGCTCGAGTTAATTTTACCTCTGCTGGATCCAATTGCCCTTTTCCTAGTCCTAGTCTATAGACAGCACCTCCTAGTGGCGCTAGAGAGTAGTGCTGTATTGGCTTTGCAGTTAGGCCACAGATTGTTTCAAGTTCTGGGAACAATACTTATGGAAGGACATGAACATCCGAGACAAGCTGCACAGGAGGTCCATAGCAGTGATATTAGGGAAGAGCAATCACAGTACTGATGCTGCAAAGCTTCTCCATATTTCACTACCTCATTATTTATGCTCACTTTTTGCACTGATTATTTAATTTTTTAATGTACACTTGGAGGCCACTTTATTAGGAACAGGGGAGGAACCAGTGTGGTCTCCTGCTGCTGTAGCACATTCACTTCAAGGTTCGACGTGTTTTGCATTCAGTGGTGCTCTTCTGCACCACATGTTTATTTGAGTTACTGTCAGCGTGAACCAGCCTGGCTATTCTCCTCTGACATTTCTCATTGACAAGGTGTTTTTGCCAACAGAACTGCTGCTCACTTTTTTTTGCACTATTCTCTGTAAATTCTAGAGACTGCTGTGCATGAAAATCCCAAGAGTCAGCTGTTTCTGAGATACTCAAACCCACCCCAAGTGTCACCGACAATTATTTCACAGTCAAAGTCACATTTCTTCCCCATTCAGATGTTTGGTCTGAATAATAACTGAATTTCTTGACCATGCCTGCATGCTTTAATGCATTGAGTTGTTGCTGCATGATTGGCTAATGAGATATTTGCATTAACAAGCAGGTATACAGGTGTACCTAATAAAGTGGCCACTGAGTATGTATCTATTATTTATTGTACATTTTATGTATTGCACTGCATTGCTGCCACAGAACTACAAATTTCATGATATGTCAGTGATAATAAACCTGATTCTGATGGCATGAAGGGGAAATTATATTGAAAGATTCAAAATTAGTAGACAAGTAAAATGCATACAGATCAGCAGCTCATTCACCAATGTGTACTTTAGCGTGTACTTCTGACACATTTCTCAGAAGGTACTGCAAGCAACAGACACAGTCCAGGATACCAAATATTTGCATTTAGGTGCCTGTTTTTCTGCTCTTCAACCCTTACAAAGACTTTACACCCAATAAAGTACTTTGGAAATGTAGACCCTGTGTCAATGCAGGAAATATGGCAGCCAATATTTGCATACAACAAACCCCTCAACCAGATAATGATCAATGCTGGCTGAGGGTTAAATATTTGGCAGGACTTGCAAGCCCAAGTGTTTCTCCGCACACTCAAACCATAATCATGGTACGCCAGTAGTAAGGCAGGGATATTTAGACAATGCGGGAAGATAGCATGGATCTTGTGATGATTGTATTAAAAGTAAATTTAATCCCCTGCTTGTTGTCTGTGTGGAGTTTTCACATCCTCCCTGTGACTGGGTGGATTTCCTCTGGTGAGGCTCAGCTTCCTCCCAAATACCAAAGGTATGCAGCTTGGTCACTGTAAAATCCCCTTAATGTATTGATAAGTAGCAGAATCTGGGCAGACTTGATGAGAATATGGGGAGAATAAATCAGAATTAATGCAAAAGAATGATTAATGGCCACTTTCGAGTTGATGGGTGAAGGACCTGATTCCCTGCTTTAACCATCTTTGACATGAGGGGTACTTCTTATTGAGAGGCTGGGAAGAGTGAGAAACAAGCTGCCAGTGGCCTCTACTTCCTTGGAAGTTTGTGAAGATTCAGCATGACATCTAAAACTTTGACAAACCTCTGTGTGGTGTGTTGGAGAGTATATTGACTGCTTGCATCACAGCCTGGTATGGAAGCATTACTGCCCTTGAGTGGAAACTCCTACAGAAAATAGTGGATATGGCTCAGTCCATCAGGAGTAAAGCCTTCCCTTCCACTGAGCACATCTACATGGAGCACTGCTGCAGAGAGTCATCAGGCACCCCCGCTACCCAGGTCTGCCCTCTTCTCAATGCTGCCATCAGGAAGAAGATTCAGAAGCCTCAGGATTCACACTACCAGGTCAGGAACATTTATTACCCCTCAACCATCAGACTCTTGAACCAGTGAGGATAACTTCACTTGCTCCATCACTGATCTGTTCCCACACCCTGTGTACACTCTTTTAAGGACTCTTCATCTCATGTTTATCAATAGAGATTTATTGCTTATTTATTTTTAAATAGTTTTTTTCTCTTTTGTATTTACACAGTTTGTTGCCTTTTGCACGTTTATTGTCTGTCCACTCTGCTGGGGTGTGGTCTTTAATTGATTCTATTTTGTTTTTTGGATTTACTTCGTCTGCCCACAAGAAAACAAATCTCATGGTTGTCTGTGGTGACATATACGGTATGTACTTTGATAATAAATTTACTTCGAACTGTGAAGGGCCTGTGATGTTTTCATACTGCTGTGATCTATGACTTGACAATCTCAGTAGACTCACATATCCTTGTTTAAAAAGTGGATTGCATTATTTTTGCAGCCACCTGAATAGACAAATAGGATCTTAGTTGAAAGTTTCTACCCAACTAGTCTACCAACGGGGCAGGAGCCCATCAAAATTACCTTTGAATTCGATTTGTATCATTCAAGCCTCTGGAGCAGAGAATGAACCCATAATTTTTTGCATCAGAAGCGAGAGTATTGTCACTGATCCATGGCTGATGTCAAAAGTCTTTAGCTGGGCATTGGCAGGAAAGGAAAATCATGGCACAAAATTTTGTTTAAGATTCCTGTGGCTTGAGGCATGCAGCAGAAAAGGACAGATTGCACATTTGGTGTCAGAGTATTTATATTGCGCAATTCCCTGTGGCAGGAGTGCAAAGAATCTATCTGGAAAAGTTGAATCAGTGAATAGATTTAATATTTTTTCCTTGAATTTTGTATTTTTGGAATTATTGCACAACAGTCCATCAAAATTGCACAAGGCCCAAATACTTTGTCAGTTACTCAAAAACAGTAGAATTCAATGTGTTTTGATCACAGTGCTGGACATTGCAGAGGTAAAAGGTCAAAGAGAGTGCTGGGATTTTTAAAGGCCATTTCTGGGAATACATTCTCAACTACGCATCATCAATTAAAAATTTTAAAAGAGCCAAGACTACAAGTAGTGCAGAACCTCTTAGAGTAGCTTGTGAGGTGATTGCCAAAGGTCTCATTCCATTCTTACTGTATTTAATTACCGCTGGACAGTAAACTGAAATGGAAGTCCTGGTTTACCTTTACTCTCCTTTATTCCAGGGTGTTAAGTATTCACCAGCGGAAAAACTGCACCTCAGCAAAGGCACCAGGTTAAATACTGTTTGACACGCAGAGTTTGTCCTGCGGTTTGTTATTTTGCTCCAGATTCCAGCATCTGAAGCTTCTTGTGCAACCTTGAACAGCAGAATTTTGTGCATATTTTTGGATGCCTCAGTGCATATTGCGAAATTCTCCTCAGTTTTTCATGCACTTTTTTTTCTCCTGGTGTAAAACAACAACAGACTCAGAGATCACAGGATTTGGCAGCGGTAGGACTTCCAAGATTACTGCTCTGAAAAACAACAGGTCTCACTTCCTCATGGAACCACTAATTTTCGCTAACCTTGTTTCTTCTGAATGCATGCTATTAAACAGTCAAGAATTTTCATCCTCATTTTCAGCGAAGATGATGCAATTCCAAATCCACTAACATCCACCATCTAAAACTGCTGAGTGCGTCAAGAAGGGAGTATTGCCAGCAAAATCCAGGGATGGAATAAAACAAGGTATAGAGGTTGCATATTGGATATTTGCAGTTAGGACCATGTTACCCCAGGACAGTATGCTGTTCCAAATAGCCAACACGCTAATTTTCATACATTTTTTAGGCACAAAGCTGATGAGAAGCAGAGGAGGAAATAAAAAGGTGCTGGTTGAGCTCAATGGTTCAGGCAGGAAGTGTAGGGAGATGGACAATCAACACTTTGGGTTACAAAGAACAGCACAACACAGTACAGATCCTTTGACCATGATGTATGCTGGCTTTTAAACCTACTCCAAGATCAATCTAATTCTTCTCTCCCACATAGCCCTCCACTTTTCTTTCACCCATGTCTCTATCTAAGAGTCTGTCAAATTCCCCTAACGTATCTGCCTTTGCCTAACGTATTTGGGTTGAGACTAATTATCTGGACTTCAAATGTTGATTGCCTTTTTCTCATCACAGATGCTGACTGATCTATAGAACTCCTCCAACAGCTCACTTTTTGCTCCAGATTCCAGCATCTGCTGTGTCTTTTGTCTCTATCAATGGAAATAAGTTGCTTTTAGGTTATTCCTTTCAAATCTCATGCTAAACTCGTTGATTTCTTTCGATCAGTGTCCAAGTGTTAATCCTAAATTTCTTTCAACTTTGGCAATGAATTCCCACAATTGTCTCAACCTTTTTAGAAAAAAATAAAGTGTCTGGTTTCATGTGGCACTTTTCACAATTTGGGTATGTTTCAACACTTTTACAGACAATACATTTCTTATAGAACATAGAAATCTACGGCACATTACAGGCCCTTTGGCCCAAAATGTTGTGCTGACCATGTAACCTACTCTAGAAACTGCCCATAATTCCTGAGTGCACAGCCCTCTGGTTTTCTAAGCTCCATGTAGCTATCTAAGAAGCTCTTAAAAGACCCTTTAGTATTTGCTTCCACCACTGCCAATGGCAGTGCATTCCACGAACCCAACACTCTCTGTGTGAAAAACTTACCCCTAACATCCCCTCGTTACCTATTTCCAAGCACCTTAAAACTATGCCCCCTTGTGTTAGCCATTTCAGCCCTGGCAAAAAGCCTCTGACTAGCCACACAATCAATGCCCCTCATTGTCTTATGCACCTCTATTAGGTCACCTCTCATCCTCCATTGCTACAAGGAGAAAAGGCCAAGTTCACTCAACCTATTTTCATAAGGTACGCCCTCCAATCCAGACAACATCTTTGTAAATCTCCTCTGCACTCTCTCTATAGTATCCACAACCTTCCTGTAGTGAATGACCTGAACTGAAAATGTAATGCAGAATTAGAGCACAATATCACACACAAATTTGTAAGCACATTTTTGATCTCTGTGCGTAAAAAGCTCCCCATCACCTACTCAAAAACAGCTACTCATTCATGGATTATAGACAAAATGATTTCTCCCAAAGGATCAGAATTAAAGTGCCTCACCCTACAATTTGTGCAAATCTCAGATTCCTCTACCAGTTTTAAATCTTGTACGGGTTGTCATCATTTGGCCAGACAGCCATCATCTTTTTGAGCACAATCTCATCAGTTCCATTTTTATCCACTGCGTCTTTGTTTTGTTGAGAGGATGATTCTAATTGAATTGAAACGAGAGATGTAATTAATATTTGATTTGACTGCTGCATATCCCTGTTTAGAATTTGTTTTAACCATCCTACTCATAAATGCAGTATTGAAGACTCAGGAGTCATTTGAGTAAGCTGTTTAAAAAAAGGTTAGATAAATTTGTTATATTTTCTGGTGATGGAATTAAAATGGGGTTATGATAACTATACTGTTCACCAATATAATATATTCAGTGGAACAACAGATTTCATAACAAGTCAGTAACCTGATTCTGATGAACTGATTTGAGAATTTTAAATTTTTTTTTACATATTTCTTTACTACACAGTGGCAAAGAAATCTCAGGTTCACTTCCCCTATGTTTATGCTGGATGAACAGAGCTTTGTCCAGAACGAACTGGACAGTTTTCAAAAGGATCTCCAAGGATGTGTGTGTAAAGTTGGGATTATGGAGAAAGTACCATCAGCCACAATCTAAAGCTCCCACTGACATCTCCTCATATCCTCTATTTTCATTAACTTGGTTACATGACAAAGCTCCTCTCTACTTGACATATCTTTATAATCCAGCAACACACACACACAAAGCTGAAGAAACTCAGCAGGCAGCGTCTATGGAGGGAAATGAACAGTCAACGTTTTGGACTCTTCATCGAGTCCTGAGGGGTTTGGACCTGAAAGATCATTTCCCCTCATAGAAACTGCCTGAACTTTTGAGTACCTCCAGAATTTTGCGTGTACTGCTCAAGATTTCCAGCATCCACAGAATATCTTATGTCTCCATCCTTAGAATTTCTCTCTTGCAGCCTGTTGGATATTGCTTCCAGTCCTGACAGACAGCAGTCTCAATTATAGTGAAATTTAGTTATTCAAACTTCAGTGTTTTTCTTATGATCTGTGTGTTTGTATAAGGAATTTTTATTTTGGGCAAAGGAAGTCTGGAATTTATATCTTTGACACAGTACTGAAAAGGGTATGCCATGTGACCAAACTTAAAGGCAAGTGTACCTATTTGAGCATTTTGTTCAAACAGCTGCACTGTTCCTCCTGCATTACTCTATTAATTTCAACTTACTTTGCCCAGTGACATGATAAAAGACCTTAAAAACCTTGAGGGCACTCTCCTGCAATTGTGAAAGAACTTCATTATTGTAACCCAAATATTAGAACAAATTGGTCTTTCATAACCTCAATTATCTGAGCAATCACATAAAGGAGCTTGGCCTCTACACCTTTTCATGGTAATGAATTCCACAGACACACCACCCTTGGGCTGAAGAAATTCCTCCTCATCTCAGTTTTCAAGGGATGTCCCTTTATTCTGAAACTGGGACCTCAGACTCTAGACAATCTTGCTAATGGAAACATCTCTCCAAATGTACTCAGTATTTGGATGGTTAAACACTGTGGAAAGAGGAAGAATTTTTTTTGGCTAAAATCCTTCTGAATAAATAATATAATTTGTGATGGATCCCTTCTACAGTGCAGCTGCAGTCAAAACTATTTCTATCACGGAAATACGTGATGAAAATCTTGCAGCTGTGACCCACAAACACTGGGAAATGGAAAAGACACACCCTTGGACTGTTTGCAGTGTGAAGGATGGACCCTACAGAGTGCAAATGACCTGACTATCCTGTAGCCTCCAGACAGAAAGTACACAAAGTTTCCTGTGAACTGGGTGTACACTTGGCTTGCCATAGAGATACCAGCATACAAGATGCAATTTATTTTTGCTGCTAAGGCACAAAGTGTACAAGCTGCGAACTATTCCCTGAGCAGCAGCTTGATCTTAGGGTAGTAGGTGGAGGAGGAGAACCCAAAACAACAAAGTTGATTATGAAATTAAAATCTGCGCTTCTTCCGCAAATTCGGAACCTGCCCCTTTCTCAGCTGAAAGGACATTTGATGTCCTCGTATCATCACCATTGATCATAAACCAGCTTCAGGAAAGGTGACATCTGATTTTGGCAACAACCTAAGAGTCATAGAAAAGAGCATCCTTAACCATCACCTTCCTGTGACCCAAACAATTCCAAGTCACAGACTGTGCACCTAATGGGGCAAGTGAAGTTGAGCAAAGTCATCTCTTCAATCGTCAGGCTCTTCATGAAAGACTTCACTCAATTTTACTTGGCCTGTCATTGAAATGTTCCCATAACGGATGGACTCACTTCTGGGGACTCTTCACATCATGTACTTTCAATATTTATTGCTCATTTGTTTATTATTCTTTTTGTATTTGCACAGTTTGTTGTCTTTTGCACACCAGCTGAATGCCCAAGATGGTGTGGTCTTTCATTGATTCTATTGTGGTTATTATTCCATTACAGATTTATTGAGTATGCCTACAAGAAAATGAATCTCAGGGTTGTATATGGTGACATATATATATTTGCTTTGATTTTAAATAACAAAATTATTTTGAACTTTTGAACCTGGTTTGGCACGGACTGGATGGGCTGAAGGACCTGTTGCTGTTCTGTAGTACTTTATGACTATGACCTTGATGGACAGAATCCAATATACACATCCTTTATATGACAACTTCCAAAAAAAAACTAATTGCAGGAAGCAGCATCACCACTTTTCATAGCCATGTCAAGCTTGCAAGCCCATCCACAATGTCAAGTATGCAGAAGCTTTCCTGCATTTGATGGCCCTCAGAAATTTGTCTCCATTCCATCTATTACATGAGGACATGCAAGTCATGGATAACTAATGGATTCACCATAGATCCAGTCCAAGTCTAGAGATAGGCTGTGTCATTCTCCAGTGTTCCTAATATTTCTTGCTCACTGACAACAAGCTTCTCACTGGAGAGAAGCTAGTCTAGAGAATGAATGGGAAACTGTTCAAGGTCTGTCAGTCTAATTTCAAACTGCAGTCCATCCTTGCATTGTTCCAAAGGAGGGGGTAACAGGAGAAGTGGAGAAAATAGATGAGATGATATCAACTATGGTAGAGGGATGATATGATTCAGGTAGAGGGAAGACATCTCAGAGTCATTGGTGTGGAAAGTAATAATTCCCACCTTTCTGTCTGCTGCAGATGGTAGGACTCTCAAAATACCAGAGGAATACATCCCCAAAATTTCTCAAATCCATCTGGCCCATCAAGTCTGCTCCACCATTTCATCATGGCTGATTCATTTCCCTCTCAGCTCCAGTCTCCCGACATCTTCCCCCATCTATTCATGCCCTAATAAAAAAAACCTATCAACCTCTGCCTTAAATATACCCCAAAACTTGGCCTCCACAGCCACCTGTGTCAATAAATTCCACAGACTCACCACTCTCTAGCTAAAGGAATTCCTCATCTCTGTTCTAAATGGGCATCTCTCTATTCAGAGCCTGAGTGTTCTGGTCTTTGACTTCTGCCCCATAGGAAACATGCTCTCCACATCCTCTCTCAAGGCTTTTCAGCATTCAATAGGTTTCAATGAGGTCCCCCTTCATTCTTCTGAACTCCAGCAAGCACAGGTCCAGAGCCATCAAATGCTCCTCCTATGATGAGCCTCTCAATTCCGCCATCATTTTCACGAACCTATATAGAATTCTATCCAATGTGAGTACATCTTTTCTTAGATAGGGAGCTCAGAGTACTCCAAATGAGGCCTCACCAGTGTCTGATACATCTTCAAAGTAAAATTTATTACCAGAAATCATACATGTCACCACAAACAGCTCTGAGATTCTTTTTCTGTGGGCATACTTAGCAAATCTATAGAAAAGTAACTGTAAACTGTAAACTGTAAAACTGTGCATATGCAAATATCAGTAAACAGTGATAAATAAAGAATATGAAATAACAATATAACAAGAGTCCTTAAATGAGTGTACCTATACCCTTTTTCTCCCCCAGAGCCTGATGGTTGAGGGGTAGTAACTGTTCTTGAACCTGGTGGCGGAGGTCCTGAGGAACCTTCACCCTTTATCTGATGGCAGCAGCAAGAAAAGAGCATGGCCTGGGTGGTGAGGACCTTTGGTATTGAATACTGCTTTTCTACGGCAATGTTTCAAGTAGATGCGCTCAAATGTTGGGAGCGCTTTACCCATGATGTACTGGGCTGAATCCACTACCTTGTTTTTATATTCTTGCCCCCTTGAAGTGAATGCTAACATTGTATTTGCCTTCCTCACCACCGACTCAACCCGCAAACTAACCTTTAGGGAATCCTGCACAAGGACTCTCAAGTCACTTTGCGCCTCAGTTTTGAATTTTCTCTCCATTTATAAAATAGCCAATACTTTTATTTCTTCTACTAAAGTGCACGACCATATACTTTCCTGCACTGTATTCCCACTGCCACTTCTTTGCCCATTCTCCTAACCTACGTAGGCCTTCTGAAGCTCTCTGCTCCTCAAAACTACTCGCCCTTCCTCCCATCTTTGTATCATTCACAAACATGGCCACAAAGCCATTAGTCACATCACCCAAATCACTGACATAAAATGTAAGAAGAAGCGGTCCCAACACAGAACCTAGTGGAATACCACTAGTCACCGACAACCAACCAGAACAGGCTCCCTTTATTCTGACTCTTTCCTCTAAGAGGACCATAACCCTGTCATGATTTGGAGGCATGCATACCTCAAAGACCCAGAGAGGTATGTTGGCTGGAGTCGGGGCTTTATGCTTTGGCTCTTGGTAGGGTCACCTCTGCCAAATGGGTCAAAGGGTAGAGGAGAGACTGAGTAGTTTACTAGTCTTCTAGGTTAGGGCGTTCAACTCAGGGCTTACAACCCTGACTGGTAAAACAGTATTGTTATGAAGCAGCAATGAAGAATCCTTCTACATCTGTGTGTGACAGTATTCCTGAGTCCCCACCTGGGACTTGCATAACTGACAGGAGTGAAAACCAAGAGGAAGCTACAGACACGATGAAAGAAGCCCTGAACACCGTCAGAGATAAAGGACCTTCATTGCTGCCCTAAACACCACTGGCATAATGAGCCACAAGATAAGAAGGTTCCCACTTTTTGTCTCCTGCCAATAAGCCAATGCTCTATCCATGGTAGTATCTTTTCTGTAATACCCTGGGTACTTTTCTTGTCAAGTGAACCAGTTCAAGGAGCATTACCCTAACAAACATCCTTCAGCACTGAGGCCACATCTTCAGCATGTACAAGCAAAGATATCTGAAACAGGCACTTCTCTTGTAATCACTGACATTGACCTTTATAGCACCTTCTCCAGATTGGGAGCATGTGAATGCATCCAGATTACCAGGGAAAAGAGTTCAAGGATGTTTTCAGCATCTGTCTTAAAAAAACACTAACGTGCTCACTAACTCACAGGAGGGTGTAGTCTGCTACCAATGAAGTTGGTAGAAAGAGCATCCAGGAAGGCAACAAGAATGTGCTTGGGTCAAGCAATGCAGGATGATATGCACCACAGCTCCCAAAAACCATCCACCCAAATATTTCCTTCCCCACCAGTAATAAAGTCTAAATATCCCATACAATTCCCACAGCCCGAAATGAAAGCCAACTTCAACTTAGAGTGTTTGTTTAGGATGGGACAAAACCTTACCACCCTTCTCACACCCTATAAAATGGGCCTTAAACCCTTTGACCTGCTTTTCTTCATTAGCTAAGCCAATAGTGCACATGGCTTCATGTTAAGTATTATTTTTAAAAACAGTGATTAAAGGGCTTTAGGACAATGAGTTCTAACCAATATTGTTGCTGTCAAGTGCACTCCTGCTGGGAAATAGATATTTGCACGACACACGTTTGAAAAAGGACTCAGGCATATCAAACAACATACACAAAATGCTGGTGGAACACAGCAGGCCAGGCAGCATCTATAAGGAGTAGCTCTCCATATTTCTCTCATCCAAGTATCTATCCAAGCATCTCTTATGTGCTGCAATTGAACACACATTCACCACTTCCTCTGGCAGCTCGTTCTACATTCACAGCACCTTGAGTGAAGTTCCCTCCTCAGGTTCCCCTTAAATATTTAATCTTTCACCCAAAGCCTATGATCTCTAATTGTAGTCTTACCCAACCTCAGGGGGGGAAAAGCCTACAGGTGTTTACCCTATCTATACCCCTCATAATTTTGTATATCTCAACAAGCAAAACAGGATTAGGATCTTGCATTGGTCTAACACTGTATCCCAACAGCAGCCCCAGGTGATGCAAAGTTGTCAACACATGCTCTGAACTAGATGATCTACATGAGATTAGCATTGGACTGGAAGTGGAGAAACATTGAAATGCTGAGGTTCAAAGCTGTAGAAATCCTGATAATCACTGAAACCCTGGCTGAAGGGTCTCCGCCTGAAATGTCAACTGTACTCTTTTTCCATAGATGTTGTCTGGCCTGCTGAAATCCTCCAGCATTTTGTGTGCATTGCTGGGATCTCCAACATCTGCAGATTGCTCTTGTTTGAAACGCTGATAAACGTTGTTATATTGACAGACTTTGAAGCCATCTCTGGAAAACAAGGAACATATTCAAACAATTAATGCCAAATTAATTTTAAGATTAATTTAATAATTAATCATTAATTTAAGATTAATTTTAGGACTGATAATCAGGATTAAGTTCATGCACAGTGATCACTGGGTGGCCTAAAAAAATGCAATACACCTTGTGCTCTACACCCTGATTACACCATTCTTATGACTCCACCAGACAAGTTTTCCTTAAAAAATAAAACTGAATACATATTCCATATACAGATAAGTCTTGAGTAGTTTGGGGCTTGTGGAAATGCATCAGTAGGAATTATTTTTGAGTAAAAAATATAATGCAACAAGTAAATGAAGGAAAACTATTTTAAATAGGTATAACCTCGAAATAATAGCATTGGAACTATTCCAATTGCTACATACTATTGACGTTTACACTAGAAATTCCTATAAGCACTACAGAAACAGTCTGAGAGTTTTTACAAGCTTCTTCCCTGGAGCTGGTGAGACAATAAAACATGAAGCAGGTACCTGACATGGATTAAGAGTCAACATACATTAAGGGTGTGTCAGTGCAAGTAATTAAATAATTCAATCAATAATGCACAATGGTATAACTTAACCTCAGGTTATCTCATTAAGTAACAAAATAAACTTTGGACCTTGTATCACATGAAGAGTATTGTGGTGGATTACAGTTAGTTTAACAGCTGAAGGAGTTATGTCTTCCATAGAATTAGCATTTGTTACACATAACCTTTAGGTTTCTATATTTTTAATGCAACACAGTGGACTTTGCCCTTCAATCAATAACACTGTCTCAAGGAAACATCGTGCAAGTTACACACATTTGCTGATGTGGGAGAGAACAACAAGTACAGGAAAATTGTTTGTACAGTATTAAGGCTAGACAGGCTTAATCTATATAGATAGATACTTTATTGATCCCAATGGAAATTCCAGTGTCACAGTAGCATTACAAGTGCACAGATATACAAATATTAGAAGTAAGAAAGAATAAAATACATTACCTCAGACTAACAGGGGGAGGCCATCACTTCCCTGGCTATAGGATGACTCACTTAAGCCTAATGACTGAGGGCAAAAATGACCTCACATAGTTGTTTTAGTCTATTGCTACAAGTGCTCCTTTGTTCAGGCGAAGTGACATGCAGAGGGTGAGAAACAATGTCCAGAGTTGCCAGGATTTTCCATAGGGTTCTTTGTTCTACCACACCTTCCAGTGTATCCAGTTCGACTTCTATAACAGAGCTGGCCTTTTTAATCAGTTTATCGAGCCTGTTGGCATCACCCATGTTGATGCCCTTGCCCCAGCACACCACCACATAGAAGATTGTACTGGCAACAACAGACTGGTAGAATATACGAAGGAGAGACATGCATACTCCAACAGACCCCAGTCTCCTCAGGAAGTAGAGGTGACTCTGGCCCTTCTTGTACATAGCCTTTGTGTTGGTGCTCCACTCAAGTCTGTCATCCAGGTGCACCCCCAAATTACTTGCAGGTCCTCACCACATCCTCACCATCGATAGCAACAGGGAACAATGCAGGCTTAGTCTTCCTAAAGTCCATCACCATCTCCTTTGTCATTTGCGCATTTGAATAGATGGTTTTGTACTTTTTACATGTTCACTAGTTTTAGCCAGTTTTGTATTAGTATACTTTTTATATGGAGGTTTTAATTGGTACTGGCGAGTATACTTAAAAGGAAGGGTCATAGGTTCTTAATTAGTAAAGAAGGGGGGCATAATTTTAAGGTGATAGTAAGAAAGTTTTGGGGGGATCGCAGAGGATTTTTTTTTCCACACACACACACACACACACACACACAGATGGGTGCATGAATTGTGTGCCAGGGTGGTGAGTCAGATACATTTGGGACATTTAAGAGACTCTTAGATGGGCACATGGATGATAGAAAAACAGAAGGCTATGTGGAAAGAAGGGTTAGATTAATCTCAGAGTAAGCTAAAAGGTCAGCAGAAGATAGGTGGGCTGAATTGGGCTGTAACTTTCTATGTTCTAAATCCTGCACTTCATAAATGTGTTCTATTACTTCATTTGTGCAACTGAAGCAAACTGTCTTGTAGTTCAATGTGAACAGCAAACTGATTTTAATACACACTTTGTCTTTGAATGGGATCAGCTATCACACTGCAGCCTTGCCTCAAAAGGGACATAACAGAGCTTTTCGGGTACGAAGTTAAACACAAGGAGGAAGTAGTTGAAAGGGAGTGTTTTTTCATTGAGATTTTAAATTAAAACAAATTAATTTCCTTGGCTGCAGTGAGTTTAAAATATAGCAGGTTATGCATTCTTCATGGTTCTCTATACTAGAAAGTGTCCATATATAACAGAAAGATACAACATTAGTCCAGCCAGAAAACTGATCATGCCTAATCTCTGTAATTTTTGCAGGGACAGAGAATCACTGGCATGGAGCAAAGGTCATTGAAATAAAGCAAACCACATTTTTCCACCACAGATTGGGGATGCACCTGAAATAAAATGTCACGTGACACTCAAATCCAGTATGACGTTCTCCTGGGGGGGGGGGGGGGGGGCTATTCCATTAATGAAGAACACCTGTGCGTGATATTAAGTGTGAAGGCTGATACATGGGCAGCCACCGCATGGTCTTTGACAGGTCAGGATAGTATGGAATGCATGACGACTGGGGGCCCTTCACTGCTGCAGCCTTCCTCCCACTTCACTGCCGTTACGATATGCCATCTTCTGCCAACTCCACTGTGGAGGTTTTAGTTGGATTCCTCTTTGTCTGGAACCTCACACTTGATTTAACCACTGTGGGTGACCCTACCAGGACCTACCAGACGCCATGGCTCTTGGGACCTCAGAAATTCACAAGCCTCTTCAGCACAACAAGGTGATGATCCTCTAAGAAGGAAATAAAATGTACCAACACCATCTCCTGTTCATGCTGATTGTGAGCTCTTTTCAACTGAGAATCGGGATCCAGTTCATAAGGCATAAAAGGTAAAAAATATAAAACATACCATTTGCAGGGAGCCATCCATTTTATTTCAGTTGAAAGACTGGTTTTCTTTCATACACTCATAAATAACTAACTCTGGTTAGTTACCAGAGACTCCTACTAACAAAATAAACTAGGCATTATATTGTGATCCATAACTTATTCTCTCTCCACATTAAGGTAAAATGTTAATAACACAAGTTGCAATCAATGGTAGACACGCTGCTCTTCCTCTGTTAGTGACACTGTTTAATATAAATAACATGACATTCAGAGAACCAGTGACATAACAGACCCCCGAAAATTGAAGGTCCACCAGTCTGCCACCGTATTAAGACAGCTTGCTTCAGTAAAATGGAGCAGTATCAGGACCTGTGCATTCAAACTCTTAGCCATGTTTTTTCATAGTATAGTCCAGTGCAACAATGATAATACAGTACAGCACACTGAGGCTATTCTCTCAAACCAGGATCGCTTACCTCCTGCATTTGCGCGCCAATGTAATAGCGCATTTCTTTTTGACAGATTACTACAAAGGTCTATTCTGCCCGTGTAAAGTGCTTGATGGTGCAAGAGCTGAAGATCCTCAAGGTCAGCTCCATTTAGGAAGTGGCAGTAAATTTCAAAGTACAATACTCTTAAATTTGAAAAGGTGAACAATCAACTTATTTGTCTAGCGGCTGATACTTGAGGAATGAATTCCATTATTATAGAGCAATTTTTAAAATCACATACGTGGGAAATATTTACAAGTTCACTAAGTGATGGCAGAAATCTTCCCCAACGTGGAATCATTTCTACAATGAAAACTTTGGTTTTTAACTTTGTGTCTAACAAACTTCATTATATAACTATCAACATGTGAAAATTTTAATGGCTGTGTCAAAATTGCAAATACAAAAGTTGTGAAATAGTATCCACCCAAAAGTTCTTAGATTTGCAATTACAACATGACACTTTTCCTGTTCACTTAGCTCTCACCCAGCTTCATAACCATATCCACGGCATACTATTTGCGGTGAAAATGTATTTGCATTTGAATTACTAGCATCATTTGCTGCTTCTGTGCAAAATTAGAATCACACACCAAATTACACAGACACTTTGATGCTTCGATGACGGACTTTACAACAACCTCTCATTTTCTGAAGTTTTATCACGAATCACTATTTTCTGAAAGATTCAAAACCAAATCCCAGTAACTAACTTAATCAGAAAGAGAAAATTGTGGAGTTTCCTGGAGAGAGTAGGTAAAATTTAGAACATACATGTTTTTATTGATTTTTCATTTTGAATATACTGTAGATTATTTTTCAAAGACATAAGGAGTATGTGAAAACCCATTAGAAAAGTGGGAAGGGTTGACATAAGAACAAATATACACTTACAAATTTAGAGGCTCATCAGGAATGAAATGATAAAATACAGATCTATTCTAATATTCCAATCACACTTCCTCATGCAGTTTGCCTGTGAATGTATATTCCACCCCTTCACTATTTTTCTGAAGCTATTAACATGCCAGACTGCAACTTATTCTTCACATTTTAAGGTTTCATGCCCCAGAATCTAACTTGTTTGTTCACTTCTGAGATGACTGACAGACCAGTATACTTTTTCCAAATTTTCTATTTCTGCTTCAGATTTCCATCATGCACAACAATTTACCAGGTAACTGGTTCATTGGTTTAAATATAATCATAAGGAATGTAACGTGAGGGGCTACGGACTAGACTCTTGGCACCTGAAGAGAAAGGAGAGATTTGCTAGTTTCAAACTAACAAAACCAAATACCAAGTTTTAAATCATGGTCCTTTAGGACTAGTAATTATTCACATGAATAAGTGGGTCAGTGATCATCTTATTTTATACAACCTACTTGTAATTCTTAGTTCCAGTAATCTATTGACTTGAACATTATTCTGAATTATTTTAATGTATTTCACTGATCACTGTCCCATGGTGTTGGGAATGATGGTAAATAGACCAAGCCATTCAAGCATAATCCAATCCATATTTTAAGTTTGTCCTTAAGTTTTCAATACAAATCCCTATGCCCATTATTGATGGAAACACCCAGGTAAACTTGTCATATTATAAACCTTCTTATCAGAAGTTTTTTTAATACCATTGTTGTCAGGAGGGCAATGGTATAGCATAGTTTACAAAATCAGCTTCCCTAATAAATGTACATCTGGGAAATAAAACTGGAAAAATAAACATTATAAATCTGTGTCAAGCAAATTAGAAAGTAAACACCCCTATATCATTTTATTTTTTTATATATTAAAAGATGTCTTGTTACACTGGAGATTTGAAAATGACCTTCATGCTGCACACTCCTACTTCCTCGTGATGTTCCCATACAGGAAAGCACATCCCTTCCTAAATGGTGAGAACTTCAACTGTGTTAACAGCATATTACCTTGCAATATCGCCCTTCCTGTTATACAAAGTGTATTACTGATGGATTAGTTAGATCCCGCTGACACCACATCCTCACACATTATACTAGCAGCAAATATGCTGTGATTAGGTTTAATTGCAATACAAGTACACTATTTAATTCCCATTTTCAAAAGTTTCTCTCTCTCTCTCTGCTTCCCTGCTTAACGTAGACTCTTTGCTTTGACGCAGTTTCACTCTCTACCTTGCTCAAGCGGTCCTTCTTGTGCACCAGGAATGCTGCTCAGTTGTGGATTTAGCCCAATGGAGCCTCACTCGACCTCAGCATGTGAACACATGCAGAAGTTGTTAAATATGGGTCAGCAGACAGAACCATATCTGATTTCCCTTCCCCAACTGAAGCCAATGTGTGTCTTCCTACCACCCTTGCCGCTACAATTTGACAAATAAATCTGGGACCTTCTCCTTTATTTGAGTCACGAGCAGTACTGTCTAATATATTTGCACAGTGAGCCTTCATAATAACCATGACCACAGCCCAGGCAGATTCCAGCAAATTACTTCCAATCCCATTGATTTTCAGGCCAGTGAGCCTATACATCTAGTTCCAGTAACTCTGGACTGTTAAATTAACATATCTTATCAAATTAGTACTCAGCTTGACAATGCCTTTTGTGCAAGATTGCATTTTCACAGTGCCCTTCATACAGATGAAGTAATAAAACTGTAGAAATACTTATAAAAATAAAGGAAACTCAGCAGACATCTTGCAAACTGAACTGTAAACTGCAATTTGATAGCAGGCAGAAAATTAGCTTTTCTAATGCTACTTAATGTCGGCTAGGATAGTAGGAAAACATCTCTACTTCCTCCTGAATGTGTGATATAAACTTGCTCATGCCCAGCAACATGAGCTGACAGGTCTTCAACAATGCCACACTGTCTCCATGTGCACTGACTCAAGTAACATTACTACCATCTTAACCACATCTGGCACTAGCAGACAGGCTGCATGTTCTAACTAAAGCAGAAAAGCAAGTGTTGAGATGTGGTAGTCTTTGGGAAATCTTCCCCCTGCATTCCATCTAACAGTTATTGATACTTACATCTCACTATCAATTATGTGATGGAGGAATCTTATCACAGCTGCCCTCCCTCACTCCATCCAATGTGCCATTGTACAAACAATGCTTGCTTCAAACACTCATTAGAATTGTGAGAGTCAGCATTAAACATCAATAAAACCATAGATCACCAGGATAGAAGATGTGAAATAGGGCAAATAAGTGACCTCCACATAGTTGGATGAGATTAAAATGGCAGAAGCACTTTCTTCACCAAATGTATGGCTGGTGGTTTGATTTAGAATCTGCTTACTTTTAATGAGAAACAGCCATGTGATTGTTCTGCAGCCCATTTTATGGCCTACACGTAATGATTTTGCTTGCTGTGTAGGTTTGTGCCACGATTTCCTTCTTACAGTGTTTCAACTGGACCTCTCCCTTACAGTGTTGCAGAGAGTTCCTCACTTCATGTTTATTGATATAAAATAAGCAATCCATTAAGGCATTTGTTCATCCTTTGTTCACAATGGTCTGTGAAAATAAGAGGATAAAGGAGTAGAAAGCAAAAAGGTGATCAACATTGATAAACATTTGATCTATCAGGTATTGTTTATTTAGTTGCTGCTTTGGGGAGGGAAATACTCTTCTGTTCTTCCTCCAAATGCTGCTTACAAATAAAAATATTTTTTAAAACAATGTCAAAGAAAAAGGTTGGAAAAAATCACTATGTTCTGATGAAGTTCTCGAGAGAAACACACACACACACACACCCCCCCCCCCCACCCCACCCTCCAACATACTCTTCAACAATATGGCATTGTTGCAGCATGGGAGAGGGATGGAATCTACCTTGTGCAATTTTAATATCTATCCCAACAAGTTCCTCTTGCTTTTAAGCACTGGATTCAGTATGGTCACAGGGCAAAGCCACTGCTTAGTTAACAGATCAAATGCTATGTATTAGTGGGGAGAACAAAGTGCAATAAACTATCGTACTTAAATGCATTTAAAAATGTAAATAATTTAATTAGTAGCATTTACCATGATGGTCTTAATTCCTAAAGACACACTCAAATGTTTTTCAACGTTATAAATGTACCTACTTCCTACTGAAGAGAGATCCTTAGACTTCCTACGTTCAATATTCCGTAATGCACCCGCTTACCATTTCATTTAGAGCCAGTGCACCACAGATCACTGGCAGCAGCAAACAAGTATATTGAGAAGAATGCAACGCTGGAAAATTTAAACTAAAAGAAATGGTCCATTGCAGGAGTAATGCATTGCCAAGAGCAGCTAAGAATTTTCCTCCAATATTCTAACCATTTCTTCATTGCAAACATTCCCAAATGAAATTTCCTTCACCGGTTACTTGAGCTGTCTAACAAAATTATCTCTGACAGTTCTCCACCAAGTGCCTTAGAAATTAACTTGAACGAGTTTCACAGATTGCTTCACATAAACAGGAATGTGCAATGTGATTAAGTTTAAGTGATTTTGCAAACCATTTTTGTTATATAATCGAATGTATATTAGTTATAATAAATATATAAGCACTCACGCAAACAATACATTTTCTCTCCCTGCTCCTCCCTCAAAAAAATTAAATATTTGTTATAAGTTAACAAGAAAACAAAAAAAAATACTGAAATGGTACAGTACAGTAAGAGCAATGTCTTCCTCATATTGCATTCCTTCATTGTTTGCATCAGTGTATGTGCAAACAATTTCTCAGACCCTTTTCGTTTAAAACCTTCTACAAAAAAGGAGTGGTTTGATCAGCTGTCTTCTGCCTTTTGTCTGGGCTTCATCTTGTCACAAATTGCACAGTTGCACGTGCCCATAAACTGAACATGTTTTCAATGAGAAGTGGCAAAGGCAGTGGACGAGAAGAGAAAATTAACAAGTTCCAAAAACCTTGTTTAAAAAAAAACTGCGCCATCCGCTGGTTATCAAATGTATCGAGATCAACTGGGCAACCAGATCTGTTCTGAGAAGTATACAATATTGTCCCATTGCTTCCACAGAGAAACAAGGAACAGCACTAGTAGTAGTGTGCTTAGAACCCGGAACCGTGTCTTCATGAGGGGAGTGATGAAGTTGGCAATAGTGGAGACGAACACCAATATGACAGCCATGAGTGCTAGGATGACATTGATGAATTTGCCCAGAAGTGCCCGTGCATTAGCGTTCTCCACACCTTCCAGCTGCACCACCTGCTGCTGTTGCTGCTGAAGTTCCAACTTGGTAATCCGGGTAAGACACGACTCCAGAGCTTCCTGTCGGAGACAAACAAAAGAGAATACAGTGAAGATCTATCCTGGGCCCAACATATTGATGCAGTTATAAAGAAGGTAGATTAGTGGCTACATTTCAGTAGGAGTTTGAGGAGATTCGATATGTCACCAAAGACAAAACAAGTTTCTAAAGATGTGCAGTGGAGAGCATTTTAACTGGTTGCATTACTGTCTGGTATGGAGGGACCATCACACAGGATTGGAAAAGGCTGTAGAGTGTTCTAATCTCAAACAGCTCCATCATGGGCACTAGCCTCTCCAGTACAGAGGAGTCTTCAAAAGGTGATGCCTCAAAAAGCAGCATTCATCATTAAAAACCCCCATTACCCAGACATGCTTTCTCCTTATTACAACCATCACAGAGGAGGTACAGAAGCCTGAAGAAACAGTCAATGTTTCAACAACAGCGTGTTCACCTCTGTCATCAGGCTTATGAACAGACCACGAACTAACCCATGAACCCTACCTCACTACTCCTGCTCTCTTATTGCACTACTGATTTAAATTCATTTCCTAATATATACTTCTTATTGTAATTTATAGCATTTTTAATGTATTGCACTGCACTGCTGCTGCAAAACAACAGATTTCACAACATATATTAGTAATATTAAACCTGATTCTGACTCAGTGAAGAGAGATTTTATGATTACTACGAGGCTAGACTGAACGAGGAATCCAATCCAAGATAGAATGGCTGCTGTGGAAAGCATCTTTGCTGCAAGGCTGGAACTGAGATGTAATCAGTACAAAGCAAAAGATGCACAGTACCATATTACAGAAATTAAGTTTAGGAAATAAATGAATTATAGATAATATATCTAAGATCATGAACAAAATGGATGGTCATTGTCGCAGACCGTTTCCTGGGGTAGGAGGGTGGTGGTACAGAGACAGAGACACACAGAGATACTGAGAAACACAGAGACAGGCAGAAAAGATATAAAGGGGATTGAGAGACAATTTTTTCCATTTGGAGTTTGCTGGGTATGTGGATGAGCTGCCAGAGGAAGTGATAGAAGCAGGGACAAATGCAAGAAATGAAAGACCTTTAGACTGGTATATAGATTGGAAATTTTGGGAACATTGGAAAGTCTTTGTATTACCAACACCCCTTATTTTGATGATTAGGCAATTTACAAGAAAAACAAAATTAGAAAACACAGCCTTGTTCATCACCAGCTTTTTAAAAAATCTTCAAACATTTAAGGAATCTCTAACGAATATAAAAATTAACCTTGCAATCTCATTCTAAATGACTTACGAATGGATGGAAAATGCAAATTTAACAATGAATTCTGGTTTGCAGAAACTCAAATCTTATTAACGTCCTCTTCGGCCCAGTTGATGGCAAGGAGAGAGGATACAAAACAAAAATATCTGCAAGTTTAAAAAAAAATGTGTATCCAGCAGTTTTGCTAAGATAAGTAAGCAATTTTTCTAGCTTCAGACCATTATTTGATTCCACTTTCCAATATCAATTAGAAGTTTGAAAATCAACCTGAAAATTTAGTCTGGAATGAATGGCGATTACAAAATTGGCAGAAGGAACTAACTGAAAATCTAAACTGGAAGCAAGAATAAAAAAGGATATTTAAGGATGGATAAAAGAAAGAAAATTACTTTGGCAGCTGTTAAACATCTGGGATGCAAAAAAACGCAAAAGATCTGCAGTCCTTGGAAAGGTTAAAGACTGAATTTGTGACTACAGTGTTGTGTGGTCAGTTGAAAATGTAAAGTAGCCTAGAATGAGTCAGAACTGGTTCAGACAGTTCAGGAATGTGTCTATTCAAGTATTGTCGCACTTATCGGGAACATCCTTGGTTGAACAATACATTTTGTAGTGCAAGATTATCTTGGATATACCGCATCAAAGCCTGTTTGAGCAAAAATTGATATGAACATCCTGAGCCTCCCTTACACCCACACACATTCACACCACAGACATTCTTCAGCTCTTATTTTCAACAATTTTTCACATCTAATTGCCTGACATATCTTATCTTAATTTGTGCCTACTGTCCCCCACCAACACCAGGTTTTATGTGGACACACAGTGCACAATCTAACTGAAAACAATTCTATCTGTAATTCTCCCTCCTGATAAAGAATGTACTACACAGGGAAATATAGAGATTAAATTCTACTTCCTTAATGCACACAACAGAGTTTATATTTTATAAGAACATTTGATGAAAAGCAAGCCTTCAGTTCCTCCTCCAGATAGACTACTATTGATCATATCTCAATTCCCATTCTCTGTCTTGGTTCCACATACCCAATGCCTCCATCCATCAATATCAATTTCACTAAGTGCTCAAATGCTGCACAACCTTAACAAGCTCTGGGAAGAGTGTTTCAAATTTTCAATAAATTTTATGTAAAGTGCTTCTTGACAGCTTGACATTAAATTTTAAGGTTTACGCTAATATTTTCTCAACACCCCAGGTATAGGTCCTCAACTCCTTTAATCATGATGAGCAACTCATTTAAACCTTTGATTTTCATACACACAAGAGAAGACAATTTTAGCTCATATAACCCTGCCTATCATAACTTCACCCTTTATAATGATAAGGCATTCAATAAGATTTTTTTTTATATTTGTGTCAATTCAAATGATTAGCTGAAATTACAATAAGGGATCTCCAATGAACATAGAGAAACATGCTTACATGAAACACACACCACAAAGAACTCCTGAGCACACGCACTGGCATTAGGATCATATTCTACTGTCATCCAACCATACTGAAAGGGTCTGCTCAGAGTCCTGGCACAGACTCAAATGTAGAGACAGCTCATTTGGGCCAGATTGCAAAGAACTCTTAAGCTTGTCAAGCTACATAACAAGTCAGGACCTGAAGGAAGCTGTGGGAGGCAATAAAAAAACTTGACACTCCAAATCATAAGTATAAGTGCATATTTGAAAAGCTCCAAAGCAATAAATAATATAGGAATGATGGAGTGTTTGCATGCACATATGCAGAAATAGTGAACAAAAGGAAATGAGGTGGAATGCAATAAATTAAGATAAAAGATAGAATAGTTTATAAATGAAATATGGCAACTGGTTTTACTAAGATTTCAACAAAGGGCTTTTCATTCCATGTGCAAACATATTACACATTGAAAGAACAGGGCTGTCAGTACTATCACAAAGTAATTTATGATATCGATTTCTGGGAAGAGATGGGTGTTCCATGATTGATTAGAATGGGCCCATTTCCTCTGGAGTTTAGAAAAACTAAAGGTGATGTCACTGATCTTGAAAGTACTTTAAAGGATATAAACTGAAAGGATATTTTTTCATTGCTGTAAGATAAAGGTTCAAACATGTTGGACTGAGGAGTACCTTTGCTCAGTGTACTAAATCTTTGGAATTCCCTTCACAGGGCAGTGTATTTTCCAGTCACCAGGTAAATTTAACACTATAATCAGCAGATATTTGAGATCATGAACTATTAAAATTAGAGAGATTAGTTGGAAAAGCAGAGAACCAGCAGAATCTATCACATGGCAATTCAAATCCAACTGCAATGTAGCTTTTTCCTGGCCCTATTCATTCTGCTTACACACTGCTCCAGAAGGAACGACTGAAGATCACATACTAAAGATAATGTCTCACATTAAAGAATCACATTTTAAGTGTGACTCTTCAAAAAAAAAAATCACCAGCAAAATTTACTGTCAAAATCCATCAATGAGATATGGATTTTGTTGGTGTATAGTGAAACAGATTCTAAAGTGATATATTCAGAAACACCTTAAAACTACTACAATTAATCTACATACATGGGGAGGGAGAAGTAAACAATGAGATCCGGAGATATGTACACCCATTAATGCCACTCAATAGATTGCTTTAAAAAAAAGGTAAGTTTGGTTCAGGGTTATGTGATGAACAAAGTGAAATCTATTTCCTGTTAAAGGGAACCTCACCATTAGAAAAATGTTTAAAATCTCCAAGGAGAATTTTAATTTTATTTAGAGATACAGCACAGTAACAGGCCCTTCTGGGCTTAAGAGTCCTTGGCGCTCAATTGCACTCACACAACCAAATTAACCTACCAACCTGTTTGCCTGTGGAATGTGGGAGGAAACCGCAGCACCCAGGTGGTCAAGAGGAGAACGTACAAACTCCTCACAGGCAGTGGCAGAATTGAACCCAAGTTGCAGGCACTATAATAACATTATGCTAACATCTACACTACTATGCTTCCCAATTGCAAATATATTCACCAACCAAATCTATTTCTTAGAAGGTGTACCTGGATATCTCTGGCTCTCTCATCCGACTGGTAAGCCACTTTTTCCTCCATACTGGCAAGTTCCTGTTTCAGGTTAGACATTTCATTTTGATGAAGCTCTGTCAGATCATTCAACTGCTCTTCTAGACGCTCATACCTGGACAAAAAGTTTAAAATTATTAATGTAACCAACCATGGTTTTCCATAGACAAGCGAACAATCAGTATTTTTAGTAGAAATTCTAACACATGGAAAGGATAAAAGATGATTTTAGGAAGCCCAGTTCTTCTATTTATAAAATATATGGACAACAGGACAAATTATGAACTCAGTACATTCCTATTTATCTCAGTGATTTTCCTGTTTGAATTATAACATGCTTATTTCTGGATTTTTTACAATGCCAGCAAACAATGCAACCAAGGGCAACATCTTCCTGACGGTTTAACAAAAATACTTCTTTCTCTTCTTTTGCATCTTTTTCTTTCAAATGTGGTTCTGCTACTGTTGAAGCCTATGATCTGCATTTGGTGGTGTGTTTTTGGGCTGATTGAGTGATCTAGTGCTTTGCAGTCTCCGAGCACGTTTGGTGAGGATTCAGGTGAAGTGTGCATCATCAAGGCCAAGACGCCAAGAGACAGGGTGCTAACCATTGAATGACTCCATTAAAAAAGGAAGATTGAAATCATTGAGGTGCAAGCAGAAGACAAGCATTTACCAGCACTGAATATCAGTCTCTTGCTTGCTGTTGCCAGAGGAAGGTGTCTCTTTCCCCCTCTTGCTCATTGCTTCCTGAGGAAGGACCATGAAGACCAGAAATAAGATCTCGACCTCGCTGACAATAAACACTGGTGCACTTCAAGGATGTGTGCTTAGCCCACTGCTCTACTCTCTCTCTACACCCATAACTGTGTGGCTAGACACCACTCAAATGGCAACTATAAATTTTCTGGCGATACAACTATTGTTAGCAGAATTTCAGATGGTGATGAGAGGACATACAGGAGTGAGATATATCAACTAGTTGAGTGGTATTGCAGCAAAACAATCTTGCACTCAACCTCAGTGAAACCAAAGAACTAATTGTTGACTTCAGAAAGGGCAAAATGAAGGTATACACACCAGTCCTCGTAGAGGGATCAGGAGTGGAAAGAGTGAGCAATTTCAAGTTCATGGTGTCAATATTTCTGAGGATCTAACCTGAATCCAACATATCGATGCAGCTACAAAGAAGGCAAGACAGCAGCTATATTGAGGAGATTTGGTATGTCAGCAAAGACACTTACAAATTTTTTTACAGATGTACCGTGGAGAGCATTCTTACTGGCTGCATCACAGTCTGGTATGGGGGGGGGCTAGAGGGACCATTGCACAGGATCGAAATAATCTGCAGAGATTTGTAAACTTAGTCAGCACCATCATGGGCACTAGCCTCCGTAACATCATCTTAAAGGAGCGATGCCTCAATGGCAGCGTCCATCATTAAGGACACCCTAATCTCAAGGTCATGCCTTTTTCTCATTGCTACCACCAGGAAGGAGGTACAGAAGCCTGAAGGCACACACTCAATGACTCCCATCTGCCATTCGACTTCTGAATGGACGTTGAACCTGTAAACACTACCTTACAACTTTTTTTTATTTCTATTTTTGCACTACTTATTTAACTATTTAATACATAAACTTACTATAACACGTTTTCCCCTCAATTATTATGTCTTGGGTTGTACTGCTGCCGCAAAGGCAACAAATTTCACGACAAATGCCAGTGATATTAAACTTGATTCTGATTCTGTTATCTCAGATTTGACCTTTTAAATATTGAATCCAGTAATTTCCCCCACATTTCTTGATACTATTGATCTTGTTTGTTTTCAGACTGAATAATTCACAGTACATTTATCATCCAAGTCTGTATGCAGTATACAACCGAGATTCGCCTTCCCACAGACAGCCATGAAACAAAGAAAACCATGAAACCCATTCAAAGAAAACCCCACCCCCATGTGTTAAAAAAACAAAATTGCAGAAACAGCAAAAAATGAGTGGAAAAACACAGAATATAAAATACAAAATTGAAAGAGTCTAGGCATACACGAGGAAATCTGCAGATGCTGGAAATTCAAACTACAACACACACAAAATGCTGGTGGAACACAGCAGGCCAGGCAGCATCTATAGGGAGAAGCGCTGTTGACGTTTCGGGCCGAGACCCTTCGTCAGGACTAACCGAAAGGAAAGATAGTAAGAGATTTGAAAGTAGTGGGGGGTGGGGGGGGGGAAATGCGAAATGATAGGAGAAGACTGGAGGGGGTGGCATGAAGCTAAGAGCTGGAAAGGTGATTGGCGAAAGTGATACAGAGCTGGAGAAGGGAAAGGATCATGGGAAGGGAGGCCTCAGGAGAAAGAAAGCGGGAGGGGAAGCACCAGAGGGAGATGGAGAACAGGCAAACAACTAAATATGTCAGTGATGGGGTAAGAAGGGGAGGAGGGGCATTAACGGAAGTTAGAGAAGTCAATGTTCATGCCATCAGGTTGGAGGCTACCCAGCCGATATATAAGGTGTTGTTCCTCCAACCTGAGTTTGGATTCATTTTGACAATAGAGGAGGCCATGGATAGACATATCAGAATGGGAATGGGACGTGGAATTAAAATGTGTGGCCACTGGGAGATCCTGCTTTTTCTGGCACACCGAGCGTAGGTGTTCAACAAAACGGTCTTGCAGTCTGCGTCAGGTCTCACCAAAATATAAAAAGCCACATTGGGAGCACCGGACACAGTATACCACACCAGCCGACTCATAGGTGAAGTGTCGCCTCACTAGAAGGACTGTCTGGGGCCCTGAATGGTGGTGAGGGAGGAAGAATAAGGGCAGGTGTAGCACTTGTTCCGTTTACAAGGGTAAGTGCCAGGAGGGAGATCAGTGGGAAGGGATGGGGGGGACGAGTGGACAAGGGAGTCGCGTAGGGGGCGATCCCTGCGAAAAGCAGAAGGGGGGGGGGAGGGAAAAATGTGTTTGGTAGTGGGATCCTGTTGGAGGTGGCGGAAGTTACGGAGAATTATACGTTGGACCTGGAGGCTGGTGAGGTGGTAGGTAAGGACAAGGGGAACCCTATCCCGAGTGGGGTGGCGGGTGGATGGGCTGAGGGCAGATGTGCGGGAAATGGGAGAGATGCATTTGAGAGCAGAGTTGATGGTGGATGAAGGGAAGCCCCTTTGTTTAAAAAAGGAAGACATCTCCTTTGTCCTGGAATGAAAAGCCTCATCCTGAGAGCAGATGCAGCGGAGACGGAGGAATTGTGAGAAGGGGATAGCATTTTTGCAAGAGACTGGGTGGGAAGAGGAATAGTCCAGGTAGCCGTGAGAGTAGATATCAGTAGATAAGCCGTCTCCAGAGATGGAGACAGAAAGATCAAGAAAGGGGAGGGAGGTGTCGGAAATGGACCAGGTAAATTTGAGGGCAGGGTGAAAGTTGGAGGCAAAGTTAAGGAAGTCGACGAGCTCAGCACGCGTGCAAGAGGCAGCGCCAATGCAGTCGTCGATGTAGCGAAGGAAAAGAGGGGGATGGATACCGGTATAGCCTTGGAACATGGTCTGTTCCACAAAGCCAACAAAAAGGCAGGCATAACTGGGACCCATACAGGTGCCCATGGCTACACCCTTGGTTTGGAGGAAGTGGGAGAAGCCAAAGGAGAAATTATTGAGAGTAAGAACTAATTCCGCTAGACAGAGGAGAGTGGTGGTAGAGGGGATTTGGTTAGGTCTGGAATCCAAAAAAAAACCGAAGAGCTTCGAGACCATCTCGGTGGGGGATGGAGGTATATAGGGACTGGACATCCATGGTGAAAATAAGACGGTGGGGGCCAGGGAACTTAAAATCATTGAAAAAATTCAAAGCATGAGATGTGTCACAAACATAGGTGGGAAGAGATTGAACAAGAGGGGATAAGACAGTGTCAAGGTATGCAGAAATGAGTTCAGTGGGGCAGGAGCAAGCTGAGACAATAGGTCTACCTGGACAGGCTGGTTTGTGGATCTTGGGTAGGAGGTAGAAACGGGAAGTGCGGGGTGTGGGAACTATGAGGTTGGTGGCAGAGGATGGGAGATCCCCAGAGCTGATAAGGCTGGTAATGGTATAGGAGACAATGGCCTGGTGCTCCTTAGTGGGGTCATGATCAAGGGGTAAATAAGAGGAGGTATCAGAGAGTTGTCGCTGTGCCTCGGCCAGGTAGAGGTCAGTACACCAGACAACAACAGCTCCCCCTTATCAGCAGGTTTTATAGTGAGGTTGGGATTGGTGCGGAGGGAGCGGAGAGCAGAGCGTTCGGAAGGAGTGAGGTTGGAATTGGAACAGGGTGTGGTGAAGTCAAGACGGTTGATATCCTGTCGGCAATTAGCAATAAAGACATCCAGAGCAGGCAGAAGACCACAGCGGGGTGTCCATGAAGAGGAGGAGGGTTGAACACGGGAGAAGGGATCATCGATGGGGGTAGGAGAGTCCTTGTCGAAGAAGTAAGCTCGGAGACGGAGCTGGTGGAAGAAGAGTTCAGCGTCATGGTGTACGCAGAACTCGCTGAGGTGTGGGCGAAGGGGGACAAAGCTGAGGCCCTTACTGAGGACAGAGCGCTCTGCCTCAGAGAATTGAAGGTCGGAGGGAATGATAAAGACCCGGCATGGGTGAGAGATGGGATCAGAGGGGGGAGGGAGGCTGGTAGTGTCAGTGGAGAGGGGAGGGTGGGGTCGAGAGGAAGGTGGAGCCTCTGAGGGCCCAGGAGCTGACGATGAGATCTGAGGGAGAGGGGATTGCACAGTGGTAGTGGGGGAAGGGGAGATGGGAGTCACAATCGCAGCATGTGAAGACCCGGCCTGGAGTTCAAGGCTAGAGTTGCAGTCGGTGGTTGCGCAATCGCTTTGAAGCTGTCCATGGTCATTGGAACCCGAGTTGATGGTGCTGGAATCCGGATTTTGAATATTCCCTGGGTCGCTGGGTCTAGGCATATTCAGTTCAGTTCAATCTAGCAGCATGTCATTCGTTACCAGCAGGTTGTCCCAATGAAATAGCAACAAAAAAATGGAGCGACCAGAAACCAGAAACACGTCATAATGTGAACTAGAGTCCAATCCACAAACCGCGTCAATTAAATTTTGCCCAAGAGCTAGGACTCGAGCACAATCCTCCAACAGCATCAAGCGAGAAGGGGAAAAAGAGTCCTCAAATGCAGGGACCTTCCTCCAGGAACTGCGAGCAAGAGACTGGTAGACAGCTCTGAAGACCTCCACCACCCATTCTTAGTTGGTGTTCTCTTCCACCATTAGTTTCAATAGTGGGAGAGGAAAGGTTCAGTTGAATCAGCCTAGGACCAGTGCCCAAGCAAGCAACCTAGGTTGCAGATAAGTCTGTCTATCAAACTATCAGGGAGAAGGGAGGAAATGAATCAGAGAGTACAGGAAGAGAATGGATAAAATGAGTATATTAGGAAGGCATAGAACCTACAAACACAAGAGTGTAGCAGCAATTTGAGTGAAACCGGGGATGACTGTTTAAAAACAACCATAACCTGGGATCAAATTAGCAGTAACTGTGTGGAATGAACTCATTATGTGCATAAGAGATGGTCAACTGGATCAGTATGGGGTGGAACCTGTGAGACTGGAAGCTATTTTATAGATTATGTATTAAGATTAACGGGCCTTGAGGAAAAATGATCATAAATTGATGGAATTTTCAAAAATATCAAAGTGATATAGCTTCGTTTAGAAACGTGGTTTTTGAACCTAAACTATGCAAATTAAGCAGGCAAGAGACATTAAGTAGCAAGATATTAAACAGCAACACATTTAAAGAATAAACAGAATTTATCTTTCAGGCTTAAAAACCTTAGAAAACTCATGGCTAACGAGAGAAGTTAGCCAAGAAAGTATTGGATTGAAAAGGCTTATAATATTGCAAAACAACAGTAAAAAGTGTGAACGTTGGGAAAATTTTAGATTTTAGTAAAGAAATTGATAACAGAGTGGACAGAAACAAACCCTGACTACAGAACCTTGAATGGATATATCAAATGAAAAAAGAAAAGTAAATGAGGTGGATAGAGGTGATTGAGACTGATAGAGGTGTACAAGATGATAAGATGTAAAGATAGAGTTCAGTGGTGGGGCAAGTCAAGTGAAGTTATTCCCACTGCTTCAAAAGCCTGTTGATTGAGGGGCAATAAATGTTCCTGAACCTGGTGGTATGGGTTCTGAGGCTCCTCTACCTTCTTCCAGATGGCAGCAGCGAGACGAGAGGATGGCCTGGGTCATTGGGGTCCTTGATGATGGATGCTGCTTTCCTGCGACAGACAGCTTTCAGTATACAGTAGATATGCTCAGTGGTGGGAGGGCTTTACCTGTAATGGACTCCACCGTATCCACTACATTTTGTAGACATTTCCATTCAAGTGTATTGGAGTTTCCATACTAGGATACGATGCAATCACTCACTATACTCTCCACCACACAGCTATAGAAGTTTGTCAAAGTTTTAAAGGTGATGCCTAATCAATGCAAACTTCTAAGGAAGTAGAGGTGCTGTTGTGCTTTCTTTGTAGTTGCTCTTACATGCTGGACCCAGGATGGATCCTCTGAAATGGTAACACTGAGCAATTTAAAGTTGTTGAGAAGATTGAATCAGGTTTATTATCACTGACATACTTCATGTTGTGAAATTTGTTGCTTTGTGGCCGCAGTCCAGGGCAAGACAAAAACTACAAGTTATAAAAATAAAAAATATAGGAGTACAAATGTTAAATAATGAAGTAGCATTCATAGACTATTCAGAAGTTTGATGGCAGAGGGCATGCACTAAATGGTGAGACTGGGTTGGTTAGGTGCAAGTGTTGGGGTTTCACCTACAGAAGAGAAAGGTAGATCTGGCATATAGAATGATAATGTTCTATAGAGACTGCCAGGAAATCTAGAGACAATGCTTTCGCTGTTGAAGTGTGCTGAGATCACAGTCTCAAGATGCATGGAGCCTGGGTGAGAAAACTTCTCATCTCAGTTCTGAATGGCCAACTAAGACTGTGAAGACTCAACCACTAAGAACATGTAAGACAGAAAGACTTCTGGATATTAAGATGCAAGAGCAAGGGACGAGTCGATATTTTCTGATTTAAGCACCAGGCTAGATTGAAAAGTAGGGGCATTGGAGACAGAGGCGAAGGATGGGCCAGCATTCAGCTCATTGCTCAGTTCACTCATCTCTGCACTGAAATGAAGCTGCGGCCTGCAACTAGCAGGGTCCTGGGCTGTCTGCAGCAATGACTGGCTTTGTGACAGTGGACTCTCGTTTGTGAACTTTAGCTCTCAGTGCTATTTATTTACTTTTTAACTATTTGCATGATTTCTTCATTTTTTGGGTTTCTTTGTGGCTGCCTTTCAGAAGGCTGGAAGGAGCTGAATCTCAAGGTTGTACATAGTATACATACTTCAATTATAAATGTACTTTGAACTTTGAAATCAAAGGATATGGTGTTAGCGCAAAAAAACATGAATCGTTTAACAGCACAAGAGGCTGAATCACCAACTCCTCTTGAGTACGAGTAGACCATGGTCATGTTTCTGTGCTTATATTTTCATTTAATACAAGTGAATGCATTATATCCAAGATTTGCAGATTAAAAGCCAAAACATAATGGATTCACATTATAACTTGCAATTCTCTGGAGTTTTGTATAGTAGTCAAAATACTTCATGGATCCAACTATCCTTAAATGACAGGTCAGAGTAAGGAGCTGTGCAAACCGTTGAGCTTTGAACTTCTGAGTTACCGGGACAGCACTCAGTATTAAGTGGCCAAATGGATTTTTAAAAGGTTTTTATAACATATTTAATAACATTAATATCCACTTTGGCACTGTACACAGCAACCATAAACTGTTTTGGACTGGCTATTGACCCAATATGATTAGATCCGGGGAATTGCTTCAAATTACGAACTAGATATGGGCCTCACAGGTGTCATTTGATAATAGCAACTCAATTGATGTTAACTTTTCATTTTTACAGTTGATACAGGTTTTATTTAAATAAGAAACTTTGCATGAGCTAATAAGCTGTTGCAAATTTATCCAAGTAGCTTTATTTGACTAAAATTAGGTCTATGATTATGTCAAAGTCATACACCACAGAAATCTGCTCATTAAGCTCACCACTTCCAACTGACCTCACTGACCATCTGTACAAATTCTTCTGCCCACATTAGGTCTATGTCCTTCTCTTCCTTGGCTATCTAACAGTCACATAGAATATAGAACATTATAGCACAGAACAGACCCTTCAGCTCATGATAGTGTGCTGACTTTTAATCTACTCCAGTATCAATCTAACTCCCCTCTCCAGCAGAGTCCTTCAATTTTCTTTCATAAGACCATAGACCACAAGATTTAAGAGCAGGAGTAGGCCATTTGGTCCATCGAGTCTGAGATTCAATCGTGGGCTGATCCAGTCATCCCCACTCCCCTGCTTTCACCCCATACCCTTTGATGCCCTGGCTAATCAAGAACCTATCTATCTCTGCCTTAAATACACCTAATGGCTTGGCCTCCTCAGCTGCTCATGGCAACAAATTCCACAGATTTACCACCCTCTAACTAAAGTAATTTCTCCGCATCTCAGTTCTAAACGGATGTCCTTCAATCCTGAAGTCGTGTCCTCTTGTCCTAGAATTCCCATTCTCCTGCCTTCTCTCCATAACCTTTTGTTGTATTTTGTAACTCCGGAATTTAATTGAAAGAAGAACACGAGAGCCCGGGAAAATGTGTCTACTTTGTTTTACCTTAGTGAACCTCTTACAAATGACATGATGGCGTAATGATGTATGCCACTTAAATACTTCTTTCATATAATCCATAATGAATTCTATAAACAAATAAAAAATGCTTAATCAAACAATATATTTACCGTATTATTCAAATAATACTGAAATATTAAGTACACAGCACTATACCATGCTACAAGTGTGTGTTTACATTTCTTAAATGCTTCTAATGTACCTGCCTCAGCACTCTCCAGCATCATGTTCCATCCACCCACCACACTGTGTGAAAACCTTAGCTGAGGGAATCAAATGGATACATTTAAAGGAAAACAAGATAAACAAATGAGAGAGAAGGAAGTCTTAAGTTATGTCAATGAAGTTAGAGGAATGGATAGGAAGAGGTTTAGAACATAGAAGACTGCAGCACACTACAGACCCCAAGGCCCACAACATTGTGCTAAACTACTCTGAGATCACAGCCCTCCATTTTCCCATCATCCATGCGTCTATCTAAGAATTCCTTAAATACCCATTTCTGCACTGGCTGTCCACTCAATCTATGCCTCATCACCTTGTACACCTCTATCAAGTCACCTCTCAACTTCCTTCACTCCAAAGAGAAAAGCTCGCTCAGCTACCTTCATAAGACATGCCCTTTAGTCCAGGCAGCTTCCTGGTAAATCTCCTCTGCACCTCCTTTAAAAGCTTCCACATTCTTCTTATAAAGAGGTGACCAGAACTGAATACAATATTCCAAGTGTGGTTTAATCAGAGTTTTATAGAGCTGCAATATCAGCTGATGGCTCTTGAACTCACTTACCTGACTAATGAAGGTCCACACACCATACGCCTTCTTAACGATTCTATCAACTTGCACGACAATTTTGAGGCACCTATGGACATGGATACCATGTCTCTTAAATATAGAGATTAGATATGAATCCACCACCTACCTTCTCCAGATATCCATCACTCTGTGTAAACTCTTTACCTTAAAATTCATTTCTCTCACCTTAAACCTATGCTCTTTTGTATTTGATACCCCCCTGCTATGAGAGCGAAAAAAAGATTCTATCTACCTAACCTACTGTATGCATAATTTCATCTATCAGGTTAACTCTCTGCCACCTTTGCTTCAGGGGGGAAAAGCCTACCCAATCTCAAAATTAAAGTTCAAAAGTTCAAAGTCAACTCCTTCAACCTCCTGGTGAACCACATTTAAACTCCCTCCAATATAACCACATCTTCCTGCATTGTGATGACCAGACTGAATACAGTTCTCCAAGTACAGTCTGACCAGTGGTTTGTAAAGTTACAACATAAACATCCCAACTTTTACATTCAGAAAACCATATGGCACAGAAACAGGCCCTTTACAGCCACATCGTCCATGCGAATCATGATGCCCATCTACACTGATTTCACTGACCTGCATTACGCCTGTATCTCTATTCCCCTTTCTTCTCTAATTATCGGTCCAAATTATTACTAAATATAATTGTGTATGTCTCTACTACATACTCGAGCTGCTTACTCCAGATAGCCACCTCCCTCTGGCTAAGAAATTTACCCTTCAGGTATCTTTTACCTCCCTTCTCACTTTAAGCTTGTGCCCACTGGTTTTAGACTCCCAGTCCTGGGAAAGAAGATTGAACATCCACCTTATCTACACCCACATAATTATATAATCCCCCAAGAGGTCACCCTACAGCTTTCTTCTTTCCAGTGAGAATAAACCAGGCTAAAAAAAATACTGTCCCAGGCAACATTCTGGTGAATCTCTTCTGTACTCTTTCTACATCCTTGCTGTAAGTGTGGCATCCAACCAAAGTATGACACAGTTGCAACATGACATTCCAATCCTCATACTCGATGGCTGTCTGTGAAGGTAAGCATGTAAAAACCTTCCTCAGCACCCCCACTTTCAGTCAGCTAGGGGCTTAAACCCAAGATCTCCCTGTACATTAACAATCCTAAGGCTCCTGCCACTTCCTCTGTATGTCACCAGAATTTGAATTTCCAATAAGCATGACCTCATTCTTGTTTGGATTAAGCTCAGTCCACTCAACTTATCTGATTTATATCCTGTTGAATTTTCAAACAAGCTTCCTTGATATCAACACCATTACTAATTTTGCTGTCATCTCTGAACTTAATAATAGTTCCTCCAACATTGGCACCCTAGTTGTCCATATTGATCACAAACAATAGGGGTCCCAGCCTCATCCCTGCTGTACTGGGGTCACAGACTTCCAATCACCATCCTCTGCCCGCCAATTACCAAGCCAATTTTGCATCCAATTAGTCAGCAGCACTTGGACCCCATGTACCTAATCTTCTGGATAGCCAACCATACAGGATCCTGTCTTGCTAAACTTCATATTGATAGCTGCTCTACCTTCATTTATCGTCTTACTTACATCCTCAAAATTAAACTACGAAATCGAAGGATTTTCCCCTACATTAACCATCTCTGATGAGGTCTCACATTTTTCCAAATGGAAATAAATCCTATCCTGAGAATTTTCTCCAGTAACTTCCCTACCACTAGTTTAAAGATCACCAGGCAGTAGTTGCCTGGCTTATCCCTGCTACCCTTACCTAACCTCCACCCTTAGCTAACTTCTAACCTCCTCACCATCAGCAAATGAAGATGCAAAAATCTTGACCAGGGGCCTCAGCCATTTTCTGTAACATTGATGGACAGATCTCATTTGGCCATGGGGACTTATTCACCATAAAGCATAACATGGAATGGATGGATAGCAAAATACAATTACAGAATTAAAACACACCTTCAGCAGACCAATTGGCATTCAGGAAAGAGAAATGGAACACAGTTAGTGTTGTTGATCTTCTACTGAAACCTGGAAACATTCAACATGGAAAAGAAAGGAAGCAAAGAATAAAGTGGAGAGTGGGAGCAATTAAATGAAGTGATGGTAATGCAAGGAAAAATGAAGTGGGGTGAGGGCAATGACAGGTTCAGAAGGAGTAGTTACAGATTGGCTGCAAATTGTTGTTGTGGAATAAAAAAAATTGACAGTTTGGTTTACTAGACACCTTGTGGGTCTGAATAGAATTTGTTCTATTAAAAGAATGGAGCCATAAAACTAAGAGTATTGTGTGCTCTTTGGCGTGCAATGCACACTAAAGCAGCTGATTAAAATCATGGTGGCACAAACTATGAAAACACATGGTGAACAGCTCCACCATCAGCCATTTCAAAGTATAACAAAAGTGACAAATTAAATCACCCAGTTCTCCTTCCTGCACAATCTGTAGTTCCTTGTCTCACTCCAACTTCCCCTCTTCTCTAAACACCAGCAAACATTTCCAAATTATTATTACAGAATAAATGTCCATTTGCACAATGGAACCAATTAGTATTGTCACCCAATCGTTTCATGTAAACCTGAAAATATCCTCTGTATGCCTATCCTATTCTCCTCTGATGTATCCTGACTGCCTCTGTTCCAAAGACCTTCACAGGCAATGAGCTCCAGCTCATAACCACCTCTTACAAATTTAAGCCTTTCCTTATAGTTCGGGTCTTGCTCTTATCATTTTGAATCTGACCAACATGGTTTTGAACCATCTGTTAATGTTCCAATCTAAACCTATAATTTTATATTATTCTGCCCTTGTTCTAGAGCTTCCCCATTTTCTTAAGCTAAGACAGATAGATAAACTCCAGTCCTGGCATAGTTGTAGTTTGAAGGCAGTTTCATTATTCACCAATGCTTTATACTACACAAGGAGCGGAGTAAAAAGCCAATACCTCTCTGTGTTCTCATGACAGGTAGATAGAAATACTGATTAAAATTCCTTCAACTTCTCACAAAGTGCTTTCAACTAAATGAAATGTACAAACAATAAAATGGCTAACCTGACGACAACGCGATAATAAGTAATCAAAAACAGCTGTGATCTCACAAGTAGGCAGTGAGATCTGGTAATTAGAAATAAAATAACAAACCAAATCAGGTGAAACATAACATATATACTAATGAAAATATCTAAAAGGACAAACTTAATTTTTAGGAGTCACAAATGGAACCCTTGGTTGAACCCCAACTGGAACTCCAGGGGATAGTGCCCCATTTTCCTTCAAGTTTGCTTACTTTGGTCTTCCTTTATTCAAAATTCAAGATTGTTTAATGTCTTTTCCAGTACACAAGTGCAAAGGAGAAAAAAAGTAATTGTTACACAAAAATACAACTGCAGATGCTGTGGATCAAAGAATACGTACACAATGCTGGAAGAACTCAGCAGGTCAGGCAGCATCCGTGAGAAAAGAGTAGCCAACGTTTGGGGCCGAGACCCTTCATCAGGAATGGGGGAAAGAGAGGGCCGAAGCCCAGTAATAGAGATAGGGAAGGGGGTAGGGCCTAGAGGTGCCAGGTGGAAAACCAATCAGAGAGATAAAGGGGGGAGGAGGAGGGGATAAGCATGAAAGAACTGCAGAGATAAAGAAGCAGAAAGTTGAAAGGGGAGAGAGGCAGAGAGGGACCTGGGATAGGGATAGGGGGAGGGGGAGGGAATTACCAGAAATTGGAGAATTCAATGTTCATACCACCAGGCTGGAGGCTACCCAGACAGTAGATGAGGTGTTGCTCCTCCAACCTGAGTTTGGCCTCATCATGGCAGTAGAGGAGGCCATGTTTGGACATATCTAGATGGGAATGAGAGACAGAATTGAAGTGGGTGGCAACCGGGAGGATCTATCTATTGTGACGGACGGAGCGTAGGTGCTCGACGAAGCGGTCCCCCAATCTGCGTCAGGACTCGCCGATGTAGAGGAGGCCGCACCAGGAGCACCGGATGCAAGATAACTCCAGCAGACCCGCAGGTGAAGTGTTGCCTCACTTGAAAGGACTGTCTGGGGCCTGGAATGGTGGGAAGGGGGGGAAGGTGTGGGGACAGGTATAGCATATGCGCTTGCAGGGATAAGTGCAAGGTGGTTGTTCTGTGGGGAGGGATGTGTGGACCAGGTAGTCGCGGAGGGAACTATCCCTGCGAAAAGCTGAGAGAGGTAGGGAGGGAAAGATGTGCTTGGTGGCAGATCCTGTTGAAGGTGGCAGAAGTTGTTGAATATAATATGTTGGATCCGGAAGCTGGTGCGCTGGCAGGTGAGGACAAGGGGAACCCTGTCCCTGTTGTGGTGACGGGAGGATGGGTTAAGGGCTGAAGTGCGGGAAGTGGAGGAGATGCGGGTGAGGGCATCTTTGATGATGCCAGAAGGGAAACCACGATCCTGAAAGAAAGAGGATATTTCCTGGAACAGAAAGCCTCATCTTGGGAGCAGATGCGGCGGAGACAGAGGAACTGGGAATAGGGAATTGGCACTTTTGCATTGGGTAGGGTGGGAAGAGGTATAGTCAAGATAGTTATGGGAGTCAGTGGGTTTGTAGAAGATGTCAGTGGATAGTCTGTCTCCAGAGATGAAGACCGAGAGATCAAGAAAGGGGAGAGAAGTGTCCGAGATGGACCAAGTGAATTTAAGGGCTGGGTGAAAGTTAGAGGCAAAGTTGATGAAATTGACGAGCTCAGCATGGGTGCTGGAAGCAGCACCAATGTAGTCGTCAATGTAGCGGAGGAAAAGTTGGGGAGTGGTGCCAGTATAGACTTGAAGCATAGACTGTTCCACATAACCCACAAAGAGGCAGGCATAGCTGGAGCCCATGCAAGTGCCCATGGCTACACCCTTGATCTGGAGAAAGTGGGAAGAACCAAAGGAGAAGTTATTGAGAGTAAGAACAAGCTCCGCCAACCGGAGGAGTGTGGTGGTGCTGGGGAACTGGTGGGGTCTGTTATCCAAAAAGTAGCGGAGGGCTTTGAGGCCTTCTTGATGGGGGATGGAGGTGTATAAGGATTGAACATCCATGGTAAAAATAAAGCGGTCGGGGCCAGGGAATTGGAAGTTATAAAAGTAATCGTTACTCTGAATCTGATGCAGCACAAAAAATACCCACAAAGATAAAGAACACAATAGTAACAGAAACACAATAAATATAAATCAGTAATATGGCTTTATATATAGTGTACATATTGATTGTATGTCCATAAAGTAACACTAGGCCGTAAACAATGTGACTGACAGGAAATGATGTATTGGTGGCTGGAGGTGTGGAGGGATGGGTTAGTGAGTGGTGGTGTTGATCAGCCTTACTGCTTGAGGAAAATAACTGTTTTTGAGTTTTGTGGTCCTGGCATGGATGCTGCGTAGCCTCCTCCCTGATGGGAGCTGGATAAACAGTCCACAAGCATGATGGGTGGGAACCTTCATGATGTTATTGGCCCTTTTCCAGCACTTTTCTATACATATGTCCTTAATGCAAGGTAGGCTGGTGCCAGTGATGTGTTGGGCTGTTTTTATTACCCACTACAGAGCCTTCCTGTCCGCTACAATGTAGTTTTCATACTATGCAATGATGTAGATTGTTAGGAATGTACTCCACTGCACATCTGTAAGATGACTTGAAAGAACATAGAACATGGGAAATTTACAGCACGTTACAGGCCCTTCGACCCACAATGTTCTGCTGACCATGTAAACTACTCTAGAGACTGCCTAGAATTTCCCTAGCATGTAGCCTTCTATTTTTCTAAGCCCCATGTACCTATCTAAGAGGCTCTTAAAAGACCCTGTTGCATCCTATTCCACCACCGCCACCAGCAGTGCATTCCACGCAACCACCACTATCTGTGTGAAAACTTACCCTTGACACCCCATTGGTACCCATTTCCACACACCTTAAAACCATGTCCCTTCATGTTAGCCACTTCAGCCCTGGGAAAAAGCCTCTAGCTATCCACACGATCAAGGCCCCTCATCATCTTATACACCGCTATCAGGTCATCTCTCAACCTCTGTCGCTCCAAGGAGAAAAGGCCAAGTACCCTCAACCTATTCTCATAAGGTACACCCTCCAACCCAGGCAACATCCTCATAAATCTCCTCTGCACTCTCTCTGTAATATCCATATCCTTCCTGTAGTGAAGTGAAAGTATACAGTAGATGCACATAGTCCAGCTGTCTTCAGCTTCCTTAGAAAGTAGAGAGGTTGGCCAGCTTTCCTGATTGTGTAGTATGTGTTCTACAACCATGAATGGTTGTGCAAGATGTGCACTCCCAGGAGTTTGAAACTTCCATTGCTATTCCGTGAAGTAAAGAAAGGTGTGAGTGATGAGAGTTCTTTTGAAGTCAATAACCATCTCCTTTGTCTTGCTGACCTTGAGGAAGAGGTTTTTTTTTTACCTGGCACCAGGTCTTGCATGCTTTCCCCTCCTCTCTGTAGACCATCTCATCATTGTTGGTGATGAGCCCCATCACCGTTGTGTCATCAGCGAACTAATGTGATTATTTGGGTGATTAGTTTTATATTGTCTAGTGCTTTTCTTATTTGAAGATACACAGTTTTCCTATTTCATGGAGCTGCCTGAAAATCTTCTTTATTATTTTTTCACATCATGTTCACTGGGCATTTTGCAGGAGTCTGTAAATGCAATTCTTAACAGGATTCATCAATGGACTGCTCCAATACTTTGCAGCCAAAAAACAGTTTAGTATTTTTTAAATTCAACTAGACTAGTTCATGTCCATGTTACATTTGGTTACAGTAAAGATTTTTGCAGGCTATAGGGCTTTTGTAACTTTATAGCACAATGAAGGACAATGGCCATTCCTTGGTTGGGCTGAGAGCACAGTCAAAGTTCAAAGTAACAATTATTATCAGACCACAAACATGTCACCACATACAATCCTGAGATTCATTTTCTGTGGGCATACTCAGCAAATTTATAGAATAACTAAACTGTACACATCAGGAACCGTAAACAAACTGTGTAAATGCAGATAATAAAATAAATAGCAATAAATAACAAGCATGAACTAACAAGATAAGAATCCTTAAATTAGTGTAGTTATCCCTTTTGTTCAAGAGCCTAATGGGGTAGTAACTGTTCTTGAAACTGGTGGTGCGAGTCCTGAGGCACTTGTACCTTCTACCTGTTGGCAGCAGTGAGAAAAGAGCGTGGCCTGGATGGCGAGGATCTTTGATGATGTATACTGATTTTCTATGGCAACTTTTCATGTAGATGTGCTCAATAGTTGAGAGGATTTTACCCATGATATACTAGGCTGAATCCACTACCTTTTGTAGGATTTTCTGCGCAAAGGCATTGGTGTTCCCATACAAGGCTGTAAATGCAGCCAGTAAACACACTTTCAACAAACAGCTTAGTTAGAATCAGTACTTTGCCCAGGTTAATTGCACTCATCTTTTTGTACTATCAGTCCAACCAGAAACATTAGAGCAGCAAAGTCAAGAACTATAGTGCCACCTTATGGTTCAATGTTAACAATGTTAGTGAACATTATATACTGTATTGCAAAATTCTAGTTAAGACTTTGCCCAGTTTATCCTTTTATTCTATGTAAGGGTGTCAGACACCAGTGAGAATGACTTAAATTCAGAATGACTCGAGACCAGAGGGCATCTTTTCTGAAGCTATGATACCCATATATAGTACTGTACAAAAGTCATAGGTACATACGTAAGTGATGATAAACCTGATTCTAATATGGGTTTCTATTGTGGACTGAGTGTGGGAAGTGGGCAGCAAGAGGGGAATCATGGTCGAGGAAAGGGGAAGGAAGAGAGGAGGGAATGGGAAGCACCAGAATGACATCGTGTAATGATCAATAAACCAATTGTTTGAAATCAAATGACCTTGCCTAGTGTCTCAGGACTGGGTGTCTCTGCACCCACACCACACCTCCCCGTCCCTGGAACTCCTCCTCTGCCTCCTATCCTGCACCCCTTCCTGTAGCATCCACCAACGTTGCCATTCCCAACATTCTTTGCCCCTGCCAGATTTACAAACTCGCTCTCTCCTCCAGTTTTATAAATATGGTACTGTGCAAAGGTCTTAGGCACCCTAGCTATATATATGTGCCTAAGACTTTTGCACAGGACTGTACTCATGTAATTCAACAGAAGCAACTGGATAATATTCATGAAGGAAAGCCAGTGGTAATTCCTCTTTACTCCCATTTGTTATGATAAATGTAGTACAAATATACTGCAGGTCCAAAGCTAAACTGATTATGTAGTGAAAGGGGTTCTTCAAATAAGAGAACAGCACCCATCCTTCGATCATACCGGATGATTACAAATTACCATCGAGAACAGTCATCATCCAAAATGAGACTGGAAAGAGTCTACTGATCTTAAAGAAAATTCCATCACAGTGCACGTAGACTAGAAGTATCAGGGTTGTAGTGAATGTAATAGGAATGAGCACAGTGACATATAGATACAGTATTTTGCTTCATTTTGAGATGTAAACCTTCTTTAGTATACTAAGGGGAGTCACAAGAAGGATAAAAAAATCTTTATGAAGAATATTACCAATTTTTATAACTCATGAAGATAACTCATTTATCTTGTAGTCAAACCACAACAACAATAATAATAATAATACCTGTATCGTTCTTCCTGCAAGCACTGTGTCATGTAGGCATAGTCTCTTTGTAGTTGCCCTTTCAAATCTTCCATTGCATCCTCTAAATGGGACTGACCATCTTTAATTTCGCGAAGTTCATCCAGGATAGTATCGAAATTGTTGTGATGACTATCCAACGTATTTGATTTTGGACTCCCCATGCCTCCAGCTCCTGCCCCAGAGTTACTACCAGCCGCAGAGCCAGAAGTGGCACTGGAACATTCATCCTCGCTTCCATACTTGGGACTTGATACTAATGTAGCACTGCCACTTAGAGTCCTGGTGGCCTCCTCCTGGTGTGACTCATCCATCGTGTCCTTCAAATGGGCAATGTTGTCAGCGCTGCCAAACTTGTTTCGTATCAGGCTTGCAAACTCCCTTGGTTTGGAAACTACAGCTGAGTGAGTGACTTGAGAAAGGCCAGATAATCCTCCCTTCACACCTTCCACTACACCCCCTCCAAATCCACTGATTCCAGCTCTGACATTGGCACCCACATCCTTCAGACCTTGCTGCATGTCCCGTAGAACATCCTTTGGCTGCCTCGAAAGACCATTTTGTTCTATCTCTGCAAAAGTTAATTTTTAATATGTATTTTATGCAGAAAGCAATATTTATAGCTTTAGCTTTTTAACTATTAAATGCTGATACATTGCCTTCTTATGCATCTTCAAGCTGCTCAACAACACAGTAAAAAGACACTTAGATAATTTGTTCATGGGCATTACTAATTCTACTCTCTAAACAGTGTTTGAAAGTTCAGATTAACATTCCAATGAAGCACTCTACATACATTCATACTTCCCCAAAAAAACAGTTGATAACCAACTTTAAATTAGTGATATAATTTAAACCATTCAGAATATAGAATAATTTTTGCAGCATGAGTAAAAACAATGATGCAAATTATCTCATTGCATTCAATTCTCTCTCTCTTCATTGTTCCAGAATCTTTTTTTTCTAATCCTTGATTGTATTTGCTATTGTTTTGTTTGAAATTCAGCATTATAAGGAAGATGAAATGAGTTTTAAAATTTCCCTAAAATTCTCTTGAGTTCAAAGTCTCAGTTTCAATTTTGCTGTATTACATTTCATTGTGGGTGGGGAATATAACCATACATCTAGGTTTAATTTTCCTATCTTCTGCTTTTTGTTTCCAGTGAATAGTTGGCAGCAGTGAAAACAAAACTGACTTCAAAACTGCGTGGAAATGTTGCATTCCACTCAATTGAATTTCAAGCTTTTAATCAAATGAAAGTCTAGAAAACATTTTTGCTACTATCTCATAAAAAGAGCATACTACTAATTTGAAAATAAAATCATAGAAGTTACCTAAGCTTTAAGAAAATCCATAAAGCAGAATATCCTAGGTATGACTTCTGGATTACAGTGACACAGGTGAGAGGGTAGAGGGTTGTTAACAGTCTTTTAACCATCAGGTGGATGCTATTCAAATCAACAAAGGCTCCAATTTACAATTACTAATGAGTAACACACACAAAATTGCTGCAGGAACACAGGTCAGGCAGCAACTTTGGAAACAAGTAAACTGTCGACATTTCAGGCTGAGACCCTTCTTCGGGATGCCAGGATAAAAAATGGGGGAGGGGAAAAGAGGCTACTTAAAAGCTGATCAGTGAAGCCAGGTGGATGGGAAAGGTCAAGGGTTGGAGAAGAAAGAATCTGATAGGAGAGGAGAGTGGATCATAGGAGAAGTGGAAGGAGGAGGGAGCCAGGGGAAGTAATCAATTGTGGAAACGACTAAGGATGGGATTTCTGTTTATGCATTACTCTGTTAAAAAAAGCCAACCAAATCTCACTATCCAGGCCACATTTTGGAAAAGGTAGTAGCATGACATGATTACATGCCAATGAGTCATTAGGAAGGGAAGAAGAGAAACCTGCTTAGGCGAAACAACATCCTAGAAGTATATTTGACAAGTTCCATCATGTTCTCTCTGACTTTAGATTTTCAAACAAAAAAATCTTTGGTATTTTGTTTGGATCCTTATTCATACTCAGTTGAAATCACCTTAATGAAATACCAGAAGTTACTACCTCTCTGATTAAAAGCGATGACATTTTTAATCTGCGATAATTTTGCATAAATTCCAGATGTTCTATTTTTTAACACTCTGACATAAATGTATTCCTTTTTTCTTAAATATGCTGTTATCTCAAGCTGATTCAAACTTGTGATCATGGAACATTACAACACAGGAACAGGCCCTTCAGCCCATCTAGTCCATACTGAACTATTATTCTACTAGTTCTATAAACTTGCAGCCAGACCTGGACCAGATGTTGTGCTGAACAACAATCCCCTTGGATCTTGAGCTCATGAGACCATTAGTTCAGACAGGACTGACACTGAAGCAATGAAGCTGTATACATCACAACACTTCTTACTTAATTTTTTTTATCATTTTTGAATATTTAGGTTAATCTACCTAGGGTCAGTCTGGTCAGGCTCATGCAGTTGACAGTGAACTACACCACCAAAATACATCAAAACCTATTTAACCACACTTGGCGTTACCTTTTAGCTTCCTGCGGTAGTGATCAAGCTTCTTGTGCAACTGGGAAATTGTCTGTGCCGATTTCTGGTTCTTCTTCTCAAAGACTTGCTTGATGCGGGAAGCTTGTTGCTTGTCTGCATTGTTTGCCAGTTTCAAGTACTCTGCAACATTTTCATCTCGGGCAGTCTGCTCGATTTTTATCTGCTCTGTGATTTTCAGGATCTTCTGATGAAGATGATCTATGGCAGCTTTTGTCTTATGAGGGTCTGGGGTGCCATCAGGCACTTCAAGGCTGATGTTGGTGTCTGAGCCTCCGTAGCTTGTGTTTGCTGGTAGGGTAAGTGAACTCACATCTCCCTTTTCAAGCTATAATGAAAGTAAAACTTTAATTAAAATAGCATGTAAAATTCACATTCTTCATTTCTTATAAAGGCTCAGAGGTCATTTCCTCCTTGAAAACTACAATTTAATTCCCAAGACATCCTAGCCTGGTTAACAACACCATTAATGCATGACCCAAGCCCAATTAGGTTCTTATACATGTTTCTAGGTTCTACATGAATACAATTTCCTGATGGTAACAAATCAAGAGGACCAACCAAGTCTAATTTCACTCTATATATTCAAGTCAGAAATATTTGGAGCTAACTGGCCCTCACAAGCAACATAAGAATTTACAGTAACACATTCCTATATAATCTTCTCTGTTCTTTTCCACTAAATTCACAAACTGTAAACTATATTGCCAATTTACATAAAATATAAACAGGCTGCCAATTCACTATGAAGCCCAACTAGCTGTACACAGAAAGGTCACCCTTTTTCACCCTTCACAAATCTTAGCTGTGGTGTTCCCCTAAGTACTCAACTGGAAAAGGGTGCTAAAACCACAGAAACCAAAGGAAAAAAACTCTATGATCCTCTTGTCTCTTGTTTAAGAACTGGACAACACAAAGTCAAGTTAATTTAGACACTTCATTCTGGCTAAGGTTCAAAATTCCAGTAGTTCCAATATGCATACACAAAATGCCACGTGAACCTGTTAAGTTGATGCTGCTAGTTGGCCATATCTTTACTTCTGTATTATAAATAAATCTTCTGTTTCCCCTCTCTTTGTTCTCCACCTCCCCCAACTATTTCATCCTCCAATATTAACACTAGGCATTAGCAAATTAAGACAAAAATTTGAAAGAATGTTGAAAACCTAGAACAGGCTACCATTTGCAAATGTTGAAGTAAACATGTTTTCAAGGCATACATTGAGAAATACCATGTGGGAGTAAAAGGATGTTTATATGCAGAACAATAGCGAAGACCTGTCAGGTCACCAGATTGTACTAAATCTTGCAAAGAAATCAAATGTGGTCAAGATCACTAATGAGCAGAAGTAGGAGCCAAAAATGTGGTCAATTTGTGATTAATTAATTGCACAAGGAAATTAAAGTTGCAAGTCCAAATAAACAACTCAATAAGTCACTTTTCTTCAGACCTTCATTTTCCTGAAAGCATAAATCTCAAGTGAATTCATTATTTCAAATTCATTCTTTCAATTTGCTTTCTGCAACTCTACAGGTCCTTGCTTCTCAGATCAGTATTTATTCAGTGATATTAAACAGAAGTTCCATGCAACCCCCAAGACAAGTTCTTAAAGGGATAATGAGGAAGTTAAAGGAGAATTTTCCTCGTTCAATATTTGTTTCATGGGCAATATTATTTTTAAAAAATTGTTTTGGACATTTTCTCAACATTGCTTCTGGGATAAAGTCTGTTTTTCAACATTAGAACAGTGGATATACTTTTAAGTACTTCATTGGTTTCAATGTGATTTAGGACCTCCTGACAATATAAAAGGTATCATTCTTTATTTTCAATCATTCCTAATCCCTTCTCTAGTAAAAGCTCAAATTTAAAATTTAATTTATGCTGACATTTAAACCTTGTGTTCTCAAGACAGCTTGTCTCCAAGCCCAACAATTCCCTGTAAACTATTTTCTCCCCACTTCCTTTGAAAAGCTCCTTAAAAATCATATAACAACTACAGCATGGAAACAGGCCATCTCAGCCCTTCGAGTTTGTGCTGAACACTTACCCTCACCTAGTCCCACTGACCTGCACTCAGTCCATAACTCTCCATTCCTTTCCTGTCCATATACCTATCCAATTTTTTTCCCAGTTTGGGTTTCAGTTTCTAAGAATCTTGGGGTGCTTTTCTATGTTAAAAGTGTTTTATCAATACAAGCTTGTTGCAAAGAAGTCATCGGCACTATACTCTCAGGGAAGTCACTTAGCATATGAACAAAAGAAACAGGAGCAGGAGTAGGCCATCTGGCCCATCAAGTCTGCTCCGTCATTCAATAAGATCATGGTAGATCTGGTCATGGACTCATCGCCACCTACTCACCTTTTCCCCGTAACCTTTAATCCCCCTACTATGCAAAGCCTTATGACTTCCCTGAGATGGAAAACTGTTTTACTAAACGTTCTTGTATTTGTTAAGTCACAGCAGTTTCACATCTGAGCAAAGTCCTTTCCGACAGGTGCATTACTCTGTACTGTATTAAAAAGATGTAAGTGCTTTGGGGACAAATAATACGCATAAGGTCTTGTGCAATGTATAGCATTACAGGTAGGAATTTTAAACTCAAGTAATACCTTTTATATCTCAATGTGCAAAACCATAAATTGAGGTTTGAAGAAATTCACTTGGGAATAAATGCTGTTTAACCATGTATTATATGGTGTGAGAACTCAAAACACCCTCATGGGCAAGAATCAAAAAAAGACCTAGAATTTTTGATCTATTAACCACTGAGGAACAAACTGAGTTGTGAGAATAGTTTCAATAGGATCAATTTAACATTAGTTTAAAACAAACCGAGTTATTCATATTGCTGTGACATAGATGTAATCTTTCAAGTGCAGTTTATTGTCATTCAACATGGACATGTATACCGCCAAATGAAACAGCATTCCTTTTAACCAAGGTGCAAATGACAGTACATATAACACACACACACAATACAAAGTAATACTACAATAAATAAATTAACAAATAATAAGGTGCATTCATGACACAAATTAAAAAGTAAGCAATATAACACTACTGGCGTACCATATGTGATAAGACCTGGATGGTGGCAGGGATTTCAGTAGTCTTACAGCCTGGGGGAGCGTGGGGGGCGGGGGAGCTGCTTCCCATCCCAACTTTCCTTGATCTCTGCTTGATGGTTAGGGGGTCAAAGAGATTGTTGCATGAATGGGAGAGATCACTGACAATACCAAGGGCCCTGTGTATGCAGTGCTCCGGATAAATATCTCTGAAGGGTGGAAGATGGATGTCTGGTGTGCTACAAAAATCACACGTTACTCACTGACTTTTGCTGATCTTCCAAAGCCTTCATAAATGTACAGCTTAAAGAGACTCTAGATTTGAAACAGTTTGTGGTAAGCTAAGGTAGTTGTGGTTTTCTACAGCCAGTTTTGCACACTTATAGATTTTAGTAGGCCCCTGACAAGCTCCATCATGGTAAAACCATCCAGGTGACTTGGCTGTTTGGATTCAGAATTGGCTCCCCAAGAGAAGACTGAGGGTAGTGGTTGATGAGTCTTACTCTGGCTGGAAGTCTGTGACTAGTAGTGTACTGCAAGGACTTCTGTTGTCTGTGATACAAGTTGATGAGTGGGTTAGTAAATTTGCAGAAGGCACAAAGACAGATGACATTATAGATAATGGAGAAGGATGCCAAATATACAACGAGGACATAGATCAGAGTAACACAGCATAGATATAGACTCTTCAACCTAAGTCATCCATACTGACTGTGTTGTCCACTGAACTGGTTCCATCTGCCCTCTAAAGCTCTCCAGTTCAGTTGCAAGTATGGGCAGAAAAATTGCAGATAGAATTTAATCTGGACAAGTCTGAGATATTGTACTTTAGGAGATCAAATGAAAGGGGGAAGTACACAACTAATGGCAGGATCTTTAACTGCATTGATGAACAGAAGGATCTTTGGCTTCAATTCCATAATCCCACTGAAAGTAGCCAGACAAGCTGGTAGATTAGTAAAGTGTATCCAATGCTTGCTTTTATTAAACAACTAAATGAGTGCAAGATTCAGGAAGTTATGTTGCATCTTTATAGATCTCTGGTTAGGTGCATCTGGAATATTGTACTCAGTTCTGATTGCCCTATTATACAGAGGATGTGGAGACTTTCAAGAGAGTCCACAAGAGGTTTACCAGGATATTGCCTGGATTAGAGGGTATGTGTAATAAGTAGAGGTTTAACAAACTTGTGTGTTCTGCTGAAGTGGGGGCTGATAGGAGACCTTACAGAAACTTATAATACTATGGGTATAGACAAAGTAGTCAACCAGTATCTTTCTCCCCATGGAGAAAATATCTAATACTAAATGGAACTTACTTAAGGCACAAGGGGCAAGTTCAAAGGACATGTGTGAGGCAAGCATTTTTGTGACATATAGAATGGTAGGTGCCTGGAATGTATTGCCTAGGGTGGGGGTGCTGGCAACCGATTGACAGATGATACAATAGCCACAGCTCTACACACCGTCCTTACACATCTGGAGAATAGGGATGTTCATGTGAGAATGCTGTTTTTGGACTACAGTTCAGCATTCAACACTATAATTCCCTCCAGGATCGACAAGAAGCTCAGAGATCTCGGCCTTCACTCTACCTTGTGTAGCCGATGCTTGGACTTAACTGTCAGATCGCCAGCAAGTGGTAACAGTGAGCGCCCTCACCCCTGACCCTCAATACAGGTGCCCCTCAGGAATGGGTACTAAACCCCCTCCTTTACTCTCTGTATACCCACCACCCACAACTCCAATCTGCTAATTAAATTTGCTGACAACACTACACTGATTGGCATAATCTCAAGTAATAATGAAGCAACCTGCAGAGAAGTCATCACCCTGACACAGTGGTGTCAAGAAAACAACCTCTCCCTCAATGTTGCAAAAACAAAGGAGCTGGTTGTGTACTGCAGGAGGAATGGAGACAGGCTAGCCCAGAGGTGGGCAAACTTTTTGACTTGTGGGCCACAAAGGGTTCTAAAATTTGACAGGGGGGCCGTACCAGGAGCAGATGGACGGAGTGTTTTGGTAATACACCTCATAAGAGAAAATAAAATATCATGGGATATGTAGAAAACATGTGCTTTAATTTCAATTGAAAATGAACAAATGCATTACAACAAAATATCTGTCTTTGAAGTCCCATGGTATTTAGCTATTTATTGAAATGACTTTTAAAACACTGAAAATTAAATGAATAAAATACAGCTTTTTTAAAAGTAACAGTTATTATTTTAAAGCACTGAAAATTCTGTTATCCTTCAAGATATTATCATCATCACTCTCCTCCTGACTGTCTTTATTTCAAAAACGGTAGGAGATGCAGGTCTACTTGTCCTGCTCCTTCTTATTCAATTGTCCCCTGTGCCAAAACTCAACAACGACCAGCACAAGGACAGAACAGTGACAGCGCGCCAGTATGCGGAGCGCGTTATTTGATCTGGAGCGCATTTTTTATTTTGAGAACGTACATGCACCTGCGCACTACTCATGTCTATCACTTAACAGAAATGACATGTAACATGCAAGGCTTATTGAAAAAAATATTTTCAAATGCATTTTTTACATAACACAACGAAGAAACTTATTTTTAATTTCAGTGGGAACAGTGTTGTTGGTCTCCCTTTTTAGCCAGCGCATCAAAGTCTGGATTTAGTTTTGTTGTGGCGATTCTCAGGATGGATCTGAGGTGTTGGTCAGTTAACTTGGATCTGTGGCTGGCTTTGTTGATGTTCATGGCGCTGAACGCCTCCACACAAATAGGTCGAGCTGAACAAAGAGTAAAGCGCAAATGTGGAGTAATACGTTGCACCTCAACAAAGGTCAATGTATATAGAGTGCGTTATCTATTGGGAAAACGCCAGAATTGCGGGGAAAAAACGTTAACAAGGTTTATTAATATAATTTCATCAAGTTCTGCGGGCCAGATTAAAAAGCTTAACGGGCCGCATATGGCCCCCGGGCCGTAGTTTGCCCATGCCTGGGCTAGCCCCTATTAACATCAATGGATTTGGGGTTGAGATGGTGAACAGCTTTAAGTTCCTTGGTATAAATATCACCTAGGATCTCATGAGGTCTGTACATACCAGCTGTGTGGTGAAAAAGACTCTTTCACCTCAGACAGTTGTTATGATCCCAGCCCCCTCCTTTGTGAGAATCGCAAGAGCACCCGTTTGGGGGGGGGGGGGGGTCAGTAGACCCAGGAAGTGAGAGAGAGAGAGAGAGAAACGTGCCAAATTGCACGTCCCACCTGGGATACAGAATAAGACGACAGCGACTATTGTCTCATGGAGACCACGTGAAAAGCCCTCGGGCAAGGTGGGCTGGTTGAGAGAGAGATTGCATCACCCCAACCTGATTGACTCCTGCGACCCCGTGAGGAAGTATAAAGGAGAGTCTCAGGGGGACAGCCCCCTCAGACGCACCAAGAAGACACGAGAGTGTTCCCACAGAAGGAAGCCACGTGCGTTAGATTCCGGGATTGGAATTTGTGGCTGGAATCACAGAAAACCGCTTTTAACTAACATCGGGGCGAGGAAACCAACGCTACCCCGATTTCACGGAAGATTCATCAAGACTCAACGTTCTTTCTCTTCTCCCCCAATCTCTCTCTCTCGATCGCCCCACGTGAAACCCAGCGATTTTCAAAGGGCTGAGGCCTGCAGACTTTCTGAGTGACTTTTATATTTCCAACGGACAATCTATTAACCCCTAGACATCAGCAGAGCTCACTTCTTAATGATGATTATTACTATACCCGCGCTTTAGATTGAGTGTTGACGATGTGCACTATCTTAATGTATGTATTAACCCTACTTTTGTGTCCCTTTATAAATAAAACGTTTGAAAATAGTGACATCAGACTTCAACGGACCTCTCTATCTTTGCTGCTAAGTTCCCCAGTTACGGGATTCATAACACAGTTGAAGTAGTTTGGTGTGGGCCTCCAAATCCCAAGAACTTTCTACAGGGGCACAGTTGAGAGCACCCTGGCCTGGTATGGGAACTGTACCTCCCTAATCGTACGACTGTGCAGAGAGTGGTGTGAACAGCCCAGCACATCTGTAGATGTGAACTTCCCACGATTCAGGTCATTTACAAAGACAGGTGTGTAAAAAGGGCCTGGAGGATCATTGGGGACCCAAGTCACCCCAAGCACAAACTGATCCAGCTGCTACTATCCAGGAAACTGTACCACAGCATAAAAGCCAGGACCAACAGGCTCCAGGACAGCTTCTTCCACCAGGCCATCAGACTGCTTAACTCACGCTGACACAACTGTATTTCTGTTGTACATACTATTTATTACAAATTACTACAAATTGCACATTCAGATGGAGATGTAACAACGATTTTTACACATGTACATGAAGAATGTAGATAATAAAGTCAATTCAAATATTATAAAGATGTTTAAGAAGTTCTTAGAGAGGGACATGAGAATACAGAAAATGGAGCATTATGGATCATGTGCAGGAGAAAGGACAATTTTATTTAGACGTCATAAGCTTAATTGGCTTGGCACCACAGCGTGGGCTGAAGGGCCTATTCCTGTGCTGTACTACTCTATGGTCTAAGATACTGTGGGATTACAACAGGGGAATATTATCATTCTTTAACTCAAAGAGCAATAAAACAGGAAAAAAGGGCTTTTGACCCAACTCATCCATGTGACCAAGTTGCCTGAGGTAATCCCATTTTCCTGTGATTGGTGTGATTCCCTCTAATCCTTTCCTATCCATGTTCCTGTCATAATTGTTATCACCTCTACCATTGCCTCTGAAAGATTATCCAATATAGCCACTGCCCTCTATGTAAAAGTTTCTCCTCAGATCTATTTTTCATCTTTTCTCTCTACTTTAAACCAATGACTCCGTTACCCTGGAGCAAAGAAGATGGTTATTCACCTTACCTATGCCCTCTCATGATTTTATAAATTTTTATAAGATCATCTTCTATAATCTAAGGAAAAATGTACTAACCAATCTAGCTTCTCCCAGGAACACAAGCCTTCCCACTTCTCCCACAAGCACAATACTTAAAAAAAAATTTGCACCCTTTACTGTGTAATAACATCCTTCCTACAGCAGGGTGAGCAGAGCCTTACTCATCTTAATGCAGCTATAAATTCGACATGAACCTGATTAGTCTCATTCAAATAACTTACACACACCTGCTTGTTAATATGAATACCCAATCAGCCAATCACCTGGCAGCAATTCAATGCATAAAAGCATACAGACATGGCCAAGAGGTTCAATTATCCTTCAGCCCAAACACCATAATGGGGAAGAAATGTGATCTAAATGACTTTGGTCATGGACTGCTGATATCAGTTGGTTTGAGTATCTCAGAAACTGCTGATCCCCTGGGATTTTCATGCACAATAGTCTCCAGAGTTTACAGAGAATGCTGTTGGGGAAAAATCCAATGAGCAGAGTTCTGTGGGTAAATATGCCTTGTTCATGAGAGAGTTCAGAGAAGTATGGCCAGATTGGTTCAAGCTGACAGGAAGGTGACAGTAATTCAAACAACCAAGCCTTATGACAGGGATGTGCAGAACAGCATCTCCGAATGAACGTTGAACTGGATGGACTATAGTAGAAGACGACCATGGACATACATAGTGGCCACTTTATTATGCACAGGAGGTACATAATAAAATGGCCACTGAGTGCAAATCATGGTCTTATCCCAAATGGAGAGAAAGCACAAATGGACAAAGTAACAGAACCTGCCAATGCCACAAAATCATTCCCCAGTCTCTATGAACAGGAAACAGCAGGAAGGAAGAAAAGCAAACAAAAACTCAGCAAAATGGGGAAGTTTCCTAATAAGCAAATAACAGAACAATTGGTTAAGATAAATGTGCCCAAAGAGGAAGATGACATTTGCAAATCCATGAATTACTAACCCGTACCAAATATCTTAAGGGTAAAGTGGAAGTCTAGGTCAGCAGGGCAAATGCACAACACATTTCTATTGAAGTGACACTGGTTGACTTCTGCACTGAGAGACTGCTCTTATTTGTACAAAACAGTTTATATCCCTTTCTTGATATCGAAGTATTTTGAAATGTAGTCACTGCTATAATTTAATAGAAGCAACAATTATGAACTTATTAGGTTCAAAGTTCAAAATTCAAACTACATTTATTATCAAAGTATGTACATCATACACAATTTTAAGATTCATGTCCTTACAGGTAGCCACAAAACAAATAAGCCCAATAGAACTCATTAAATCCATCACACACTCAATGTACACAAAAAAATCATTCTTTGATTGAATTGATTGCAGTGATTGCTTTCCAGAAGTATGATTAATTAAGTAGTTAGTAGTTTTGTTCGCTGCCAGTAAGTACTCACTGCGTTTCACCAGCACGATCTTAAACGAGAAAGGAGAGTTCAGCGGGTAGGAATGACATCATGACCATCTATTATTTTACATTGTCAGATCATTTATAAAGGTAACTATTGCTTCTGAAACAAGGGTCCAACACTACTTCCCTTTCTTAAATTGTTTCTTTGGATCACTTACATCTATCCAAGAGAGCAGCTCAAATTCACGTAATTGTGAACTGAAATGTTAGCCTAGATTTCTGTGCTCAAGCCTCTAGTAGTGTAGGAACTGAATTGTCTGCCTCAAAGGCAAGAGAATTACCAACTACGCCAAAATTGACTCAACAGTTTTTGCATCATCGGTAAGTGACTGACTTTCCAAAAAGTCTGAAACCCAATGGTTTATGTTGTGGCACCATGGGTGATAATACTCTAAATCTAACTGGTCTGCTTTAGGAGGTCAGTAATAGTAATAGTAGGAATTGATTTTACTAAATGGGATCTGCTTAATATTTACATATTGCAGACGTGGCTTACTTTGCTAATAATGAGAGCAGAGCATGCCTTATAAGCTTGTAGCATGGAAAGCTACATAAAGATGCTCTATAAAGATTTTAGCGCCATACTTTCATCTGAGGTTTCACACCAAGTCCCATGTTACATTTTTATCATAAATAATCTTTCATAACTTTACTAATCTTTCAATCGGTTGCTTCTTTCAGATAAGATTTTGCTCTGTCGTGGCAAAAGCAAATTCAGAAAATGGAAAGGAATGCCATCATAAACTTGCAATATCTACAGTAAAATTACAACATTGATATGTACCTGCACTGCACACCCTCTACCTGCCAGTGTACTCTGCATTGTTTTCTTTTTACTAAATGTAATTAGGCATGGCATGCTTTACCTGGATGGCATATAAAACAAACTTTTCACTACATCTTGGTACGTGATGATGATAAACCAACACCAATAAACAGTTCATGATCTTCAGTAATTCTTTCAAAATAATACCAATATTTGTACTCCATTAGCTTTGATCTAATGCATTTGTGTTAAGATCAATTATAATGTTTTCCATCTGGCCTGCAATGAATCTTCAAAAAAATTTATTTTACAAATATGCCCAAAACCTAGGGTATTTTCTAAATATTACAATCAGTCCACAAAAATAAACAAATTTTATAAAGAACAGGTTATATAAAGAATTACAACAATTATAAAGGCACTTTCAGAAATGTCAATCTAAGCACTCTTCTAAATCAGGGAGCTGCAGCTGAAGATACACGAAAAGACAAATTATAGGAAAACGAAGTATTGCTTTACCTTCGGTTTACTTGCATGAAACTTGTCCCTCCACATGATGAGACCTGGATGATGGTGCGCATACTCAGAATTTCCTTACAGCATGTGTGGCAGTGAAGTGTAATCTCAGTGTTCTTCAGGGCACATTAATGCCCATTACCAACAGCATGACTTCACCGACTTAAACGAGGAATCTAAACTCTCCACAAATTCAAGCTAGCTCTCTGTCACATGCATACCAGCTACTGGGAGCGCACAGATCTTCCTCATGTTGCAGAAGGTCAACAAATGAGGTACAATAGCAACAATCTGCTGAAAATGCACTTGTAAAGTACACAGGACAGCTGAAATGAGCTGTATTTCCCAATATTTACATCACACTTGCTTTAGTGCATATGGTTTAACAAACAGTAGTTGCATCAGAGTTAATTTCCTTTTCTATTCTGCTGAGTTTCAAATGTTTTTTTAAAAAATGTGCCGCCCTATAAAAACTGAAGTAACGAGACATGCAGCAGACACATATAGCTTTTGAAGTATTCCTTTCACCAAGTTCCTTATTGTTAGCTTGGACACAGCTTTTCTTTGAATTCATGTTATGAGGTAAGGCTTCAGAGGGCTCACTTTACCATATCGCTTTACATCAGCATTGTGCTTTGCTGAGGGCGTTTGTCACTGTTATTGTGATCCTGTGACAGGAAGCGGAGAGTTCATTTGTGTCTCTCTGCTTTAGAAACACTGCACCATGAGTGGGTAAAGATAATCATTGCAAAATATGACAAATTCTACAAATGTACACGACCATTTTGGGAACTCTTATTAGTGGTTCATATCGCAACATAAAATCAAGGAGTCAAAGAATTTGAAGGGTATATTTCAGAATTCATAATACTTCAAAAATAATTGGAATAAAATAAATGCAGATACTAGAAACAAAAAGCTTGAAATATTCAGCAGGCCAGATTGGACCTGTGGGAAGAGGCACAAAGCTAATATTTCAGGCGAAACACCCTTCAGCAGAACAAGGAAGGAGAAAAGGGAGCAGAGCATCACTTTATGGTGCTAGCCAATGAGTTCAATCCCTGCTGCTGCTTGTAAGAAGACTGTATGTTCTGCAGTTTCATCCGTGCGCACAGGTTTCCTCCCCCATTCCAAAGGGTCAGTAGGTTGTGTGCATGGTATGTTGGCGCCTGAAGCATGGTGACACTTCTGGGCTGCCCAGCACAACCCTTGCTGATTTGATGATGCAAACAACGCATTTCAATGTTTTGATGTGCATGCAACAAATAAAGTTAATCTTTGTTAAGCTACAGGGACAGCAAGAGCATCAACTCAGTAAAAAGCAATACATAATTTAGTGATTGAATAGTCACCTATTTCAGCTCCAGCGACTGGGCCGACGAGATCTACAGTGAGATCGAGCGGCCAGGAAGGTTGAACTGCAACACTCCATGGAGAGTGAGGGGCATGACAAGACACAGATGGCCATCCACTACAACTAACAAAGACCCTAGTTGTTCATACCACTGGACCTGGACTTCTGAGGTTGAGAGAATGGAACTGCCCCAGTGCAATGGCTTTTACACTCTAAAACTCTCCCACACAGGTTTCCTGTCATTGTTGGACATGATGGACAACCAATCACCACCATTTCAGAATTCTACCATCCACAATATTATCAAGTTATATACAAACTCCTGAGTAATCATATTGTTCGATTTAGTGCCAGTTTTCACTTCTTTTAGCTAAGTACTAGGAAATCTGATGTCAGCGTCTAAAATCCAAACAAGATCTATGTGACCTCATCACCAACTCCTTCCCTCCATTTTGTCAAGCTGAATCAAACCGCTGAAATCTGAGCTGGCTTTTCTGCAAAACATCTGCTTCAATTTAAAGATCACTCTTTTTCCCCCACTATGTGACATTCTGCTTGAATAACTACCTCACAAACCACTGTTGCCTCCAGGCTCAATTATCAAAACTCTTGTGTGGCCTCTCATTGTACACATTCCTTAAAAATTTTGCATCCAAAGTACAGTTGATCTACTTTCTTGCCTAAATCATTGACAATCACTCCTCTTGTGTGGCTGGGTGGATGGAACAGGATGTGGCAAGCTTGATCAAAGAAATTCATTTTTGTATTAGCCAGTCTCAGGTTAGGCCTCAGTTTCAATTGGTCGTCGGATTAAATTTCCTGGAGTTCGGGTTCTTTATTCAAAGCAGCACAGAATAGCGTAAATAGAAAAATTTGCCTTTGGAATTTGTTAGAAGTTCCATTACCCCATACACACAAAAAAACTTCAATCATCCAAGAAAAATTCCCCTTGACTACCAAAAACAGAGCTCCTAGTTATTCACTCCATGTTAGAAGGGCTTTATTTTATATAAAGTAGCATATGAATATTTAAATGATAGGTCCATGACTTATGACAATAGAGAAGGTGGCTACTCATCATGCCCATGCTGGCTTTCAGAAGATCACCGAGTTAGTTGTTCCAACATTTCTGGTGCCTCTTGCCACTTGATCAAGACCACCTTTGTATACATTTGGATCATCAATGTAATTACTCCACATCAGGTTGAAACAAAGGGTCATGGGCATTTACATATTCCATAGAGGGAATTTTTAAAAATCACTGAGAATACAGAGTAGCTTTTTTTAATGGTGAAGATCACTCTACCTAGTAGCTGGTATACAACAACTGTGCTACATTAAAATAAACCACTCACGGGCAACTTTCACTTTGTAATATGAAGATTCAGACCTGAAATACACCCCAACAGTGACAGAATGAAAGCTGCACTGGCAACATAGCTTGGCAACCTAAAGTTTTAACACCTGCAATGAGACATAAAAGGCATGAGGTGTTCAGTTTAAATAGCATGGAAAGGGTTACACATTTTTCTAAGAGCAAGCCAAAAATAAAATACAGGTCTGACTCTGTGAGATTCACTATCAAGATTTAAATAGTACAGTTGATGTTGAAAAGATCCTAGTGTACACCCCAAAATGACAACTCTCCCGAGCAAGTTCAACTCCAAAGGCATCCCTCCCATGATAGTCATTTAGCACAGCATCATCATAACAAGGACCCTTTTGTGTTAAAGGAACAAGCACAAAGTGTCACGTTAATACTTTCATTCAAATGCTGACAGATGTTAGATTATTTCATTACAGTATTTGAAATCATGAATGCAGGACTGACCGCTGCTAATCCCCATAAACTTGGGTCCAAAACATCAGTACACTAGGAGCATTGGTACAAGAAGATGAAAGCTCTCAAGGACTACACAAGGGATCCATAGTTAGAGGTCATTGCAGGTTAAAACTGTTCAATTGACTTTAAATACGGAGACAGAGGAATACAATTACCCAAATATTTTCTGGCTAATTGTGGGTCTTTGAATCAGGGGTCAGGAAATGAATGCCCCTCATCTGACATAAACAAACTCAGTGTGTAATGGTAGTTATGAGACGTACAAAATAAAGCCAATCCAGAAAAATACAGACAGCGGGTTACTTGCACTCATGGGGCAGTGCCAAATCAAAAAGAAAGTGGGTACACAACACTGTAGTCATTTGAAAATGTGGAAAATTAAAGGTCAGTAGATGAGAAAAGTAGTCAGATGGGGCAGGAGTTTGCAGAAGAGGGAAGAAGCAGCTTCAGGACAAGAACAGGATGGAGTTTAGCTTGGTGGGTAAAGAGAATATAGGATGCAGCAGAGGCAACTGACATTATGTTCTGCAACACAAACACGATGCTGGAGGAACTCAGCAGGCCAAGCAACATCTATGGAAAAGAGTACAGTAAAGAGTACAGTTACTGTACTCTTTACTCTTTACTGTACTCGGTTACTTTTCGACTGTACTCTTTTCCGTAGATGCTACCTGGCCTGCTGAGTTCCTCCAGCATTGTACATGTTGCTTGGATTTCCAGCGTCTGCAGATTTTCTCTTGTTTGTGATTATATTCTGTATCTTAGTATTGAACAACTTAAGGTGACTACTGGAGAAAAGAGAAAGATTGTTAAGGAGATGGAAAAGTACACCAAGCGAGTTCTCTTTAATTTCCAGGTCAATGCCACTGTTTTGGCAGAAAACAGCATTCTAACCAGTTCGGACAAGTTTGGCTCTGAAATTAGAATGGCAGCTATCAGCTAAAAGTATACCAGTACATAAGAAAATTAGGGTGGGTGATGCCTGGGACTTGACGTGAGACATGCAGGATTTAAAAGACAATGGGTCCATTCCGCAGATTCGGAGAATCTGGAGGATAACTAAATCTGCAGAGAACCCAATAACAGATGTGCTGCACGTTGTTAACGTGTCCTTCTCAAAGAATCTGGGTCAATCCACTTCTTGAAAATGCAAGAACTCCAACACAAGTATAAAACGGAGTTACATTTCTATTGTGTGATTAAAGGGCAATCCAAAACATGTTACAGCCATTTATGCAGTTTCAAAATGCAGAAACTAATGTAGTAAATGAAAATAAACACCCAACTTACAATCAGCAAGCAGTCAAACAAAAAAATGAAAATATTCAATTAATGCATTTTAGTAATGGCAGTTAATAGATGAATATTGGTCAGAGGTTGACCAGGAGCACTCCTCTGCATTCTGAGTGATAATGATGCAGAAGGGATTGGGTTAACCTTTCATCAGAAAGATGGCACCTTGCCCAACTCAAAACTTCCTTTGTACTTCACTGGAATAGATAATGTGCCTCTGAAAACTGAACTCATGACTCTCTGATCCCAGAGATGATGTACAATCACAGTGCTATAGCTTCTAAGGATGTACATTTTTCAGATGTCTTGTGATTTCCAATGCAAATTAAAATAATAAAAACATTACTTTTAGCAAAATAAATTAACACCCAAGCCTTAAATCTCTTCAGTGAAAAGTAAATAATCTTGAATACAATGGGATTTAACAGTCATTTGAGACACTTAGAAGAAAGTCAAAAAGAAGCCTTCAAATTATACTTTGGGACCTTCCATGCACCTTCAATCTTTAACGTTTTAGTTTCAGATATTCAGCATGACATTTCTCTTTATATCTATATTAAAATATATTCATAACCAAATTATATACAAAACTGTTACTGTGCTTATTTACATAAATCAGGACAAGCTAAAAGCCCCTTACAGAAAATATTACTAGTTTGTACTCTATGTACTTGCTGTTTAAGCACATTATTACTCAACTTACTACTGTACGAAGTTATCTAATATCTGAGGCTACTGCATAGACTCCTTCCATTCATACATTAAATAAAATCTTTCACACATCAAGATGTTCCTTCAGAAAACAAGGGAAAAAGATGAACCGTCCATTTATCAGATACCCTTGCCTCAACCCTAAGTGCTGTCCCAAATATTAAAATATTAACATGCATCACATTTAACTTTACTTTAATCTATTCAAATTGCTTCAGTATTGAGCTGCAGCTTCAATTGAATTAGTCTACACAGGGATAAAATTAGAGAAATTTCAAAACCTGAAGAATCAAAGATAAAATTAACAAAATCACTCAAAAATACACTGCCAACAAGAGTAAATCTGTAAATGCTGGACATCCTAAGCAACAGACACAAAATGCTGGAAAAACTCAGCAGGCCAGGCAGCATCTACGGAAAAGAGTAAACAGTCTATGTTCCAGGCCGAGACCCTTCATCAGGACATTGTTCCATTTTATAACACTTTAGGATTATGATGGGCAAAGTGACATTCAACACGGCAAATTAAATGAAGTTAAATTCTGTATCTCTCTCCATCATCCAAAATACTTTTCTGCCCATCTCTGGAGATGTACAGCAAATTAAAAACAGTACCATGATAATCTGGATTTACCGTGTTGCTGTGTGAAGGAAGAGTATTAACTGTATCCTGGTGACATCGGTCAGCTGTTAATGGAAGAGTCTCGTTCCCTGGCATGACTAATGCCTCAAAATTCTCTTTCTTCTTCCTGTGCCTTTCTCCCTTCTTTACTACATCACAGGCATTCAGAAATCAGACAGCTCTAGGTGCACCTTTTTGTGTGGATGATGATCACTGCAGCAGGAATGCTCTGATTGTCAAAGCAGCTACACTCTTCAAACAGATTACTTAGCACAGAATTAAATAAAATAGAAAGGAGCTGCTCGGAACTTGATTTATCTATTATCTTCAAGGGTTGCTCTACAATTACAAATTAACACAAAGGCTCTTGTTTTATGTATTTGATTTGTTTTGCAAAAGCTTCACATCATTAAATACAACAACAGCATTATTCTGTAATGATTATTTCTTGAGGGCAAACATCAACATTTCTCCAAGTTCCCTCTTCTCTTCTACTCCCCTGTCGAATTCATTTTCACTTTAGTGGTTCAGACCAAAGACCCGTAGCAAAAATGTCTCCTTCTTCCTTGGGAGCTGCACTACTTAGCCTACTGTACAGATGGATCCAGTGTGGGATTTCCATATCAAAATAGAACTAAAATTAAGCAGATCTGAAATTAAAAGGGAAATAATTTTACTGTTTCAGTCAGATAGTTCAAATATCTGAACATCTTGCACAAATTTCATTGTTAACACTGCGCTGATAAAATTACCTTCCATCTTTTCAATGGTTAAGAGAAAAGAAATTCTATCGAAGATTCTCTAGGAACAAGTAGTAAAATCAAAAATCACTGAGTAGCGTGAAGATTTATTCTGCAGTAAACATAATAATTATGTTAGAATTTTATACTATGTTTGAAAGTGGAAAAATCAAGGGCAAGTTTCCCTTGCAGATAACTGTTCAGTCTGAAGATGATGCCAGAGGAAGCAAACGAGAATGCAAGCCAAGTTCTCAATCTCCTAATTTTTCCATGGTGTTGAAAGAATTCTCAAAGCACTGGGCTACAATCGCAACAGCTTTTGTATCCTGTGTTAAACTCCAAGACATCCAGCAATCCTAATTGCTATCCAACATACACACTAACACTGAAACAAGTTGCCAACATGCCACAGCTGCTGGTAAATGGAATGCGACTTTCCCAACAAAATGAAGGGAATTAAAATGTTATAGAGTCATAGAAAAGTACAGCACAGAAACAGGCCCTACAGCCCATGCCAAACCTTTTAAACTGTCTACTCCCATCAACCTACACCAATACCATAGCCCTCCATACCACTACCATCCATGTACCCATCCAAACTTCTCTCAAACATTGAGATCGAGCTCACATGCATCACTTGTGCTGGCAGCTCTTTCCACACTCACAAACACCTGAATGAAGTTTCCCCCTCATATTCCCTTAGACTTTTCACCTTTCACCCTTATCCCATGAACTCTGGATGTAGTTCCACCCAACCTCAGTGGGAAAAGCCTGCTTGCATTTACCCTATCTATAACCTTCATAATCTTGTATACCTTTATCAAATCCTCAATTACAGGTAATATTAAATAACTAACAAGACACATTTAATACTGGAAATAGTTAAATATTGTTCACTAATATCCAAAGAGTTGAAAAAAATAAAACTGTTAAGTTTTAGAAACATGATTTGGAGGTTCACATCTCAGGAATCTAATACTGAATATGCAGTAAGCTATAAGCATCAAACAATGCATTTCTCAAACTGATTTCTTCAGAGCAATCTGCAGAATATATTTCAAGATCTTCTGTTTTAACTGAAGAGCTCAGTACCATGTTTATAGCTTCAATGCTGGGATCTACCTGTCAAAATGAAATGATTGAAAGGAGAAAATTACTCAGGAAATATCCTATCTTTTTTGTTCAGAAAGGTGTATGGATGGCATTTATAAAATTGACTGCTGCCAAAACTATTTATGAAATGTGAATTGCAAAGACAAGAAATAGTTGAGCTGCTTCAATCTGGTAATTACATAGCAAGTAGCAGTGCAAAAAACACATGAATTGACACATCTGTGGAGGTACTGCCACTAAGAGGATAGAAGTTAGATGGTTAAAAAAATAATTTTCATCTAATTACCTGATTAACATGATTCAACAATTATATGGTAGTGCGCAGACAAAATATTAAACTTCTTTTAAGATAATATTATCTGTATTTGCTGCATGCAAATCAAAACATCAAAACATAGAGGAACGTGTCGATTGCATCAATGACCAACACAGTCCATGGATGTGCTTGGGCAGCCCACAAGTGCCACCATGCTTCCCATGCCAACGTAGCATGCCCACAACTTACAAACCACTACCCATAGATTTTTTGAATGTGGCAGGAAATTGGAGCATCTGAAGCTAATATGCATAGTCACAGGGAGAATGTACAAAACCCTTACAGACAACAGCGGGAATCGAACCCTGATCAAGATCTCTCTCTAGAGCACAGTTGTAAAGCGTTTGCCTAACTGCTATGCTACAATACTGTCCTTTTGAGTGTTGCCATCAGCAATGATACACAGAGTAAAGTTACAAGAGCCAAAAAAAAGGGTAACAGGAAAATATTTTTTAGATAAGTAGCAGTCGGAGCTTTTCTTTGTGCAGAGCGAAATGCCTCAACCAGATAATCAAAATAGTGATTAAATTAAAAGAAAAAATGGGAGATGCACAGCCAATCAATCATCATCAGCAAAAGGAAAAACCAGTTGAATTTTTCTGGTAAATAGTGCTAGATGCCAATAAATATATCTCTTAATGCATTTAAAGCTATCCACAGTGATTGATCCTGACCTCTTTTGGACACGACCACACTTTAATAAATGCAGGTTAACTTGCACACACCTTTCTAAACAAATTAGACCATGATGGTTCCAAAGTTGTTTTAAACTTTCAATCAAAGTTCAAAGTAAATTTCATTATCAAAGTACACATGTCACCATATAAAACCCTGAGATTCATTTTCTTATGGGCATGCTCAGCAAATCAATAGAATAGTAACTAAAACAGGATCAATGAAAGATCAACCAGAATGCATAAGACAACAAACTGTGCAAATGCAGACATTAAAAAAAACAATAGATAATGAGAACATGAGATAATGAGATAAAGAGTCCTTAATAGTGAGATCATTGGTTGTGGGAACTTTCAATAATAGGACAAGTGAGTGTAATTATCCCCTTTTATTCAAGGGACTGATGATTGTTCTTGAACCTGTGGTGTGAGTCCTGATGCTCTTGTACCTTCGACTTCACGGCAGCAACACGAAGAGAGCACAGCCTGGGTGGTGGGGATCTCTGATGATGAATGCTGCTTTCCCAAGTATTGTTATTGCCAAAATAATGAAACAAAACAAACAAATCTGGAAATACTCAGTGGGTCATGCTACATGGTTAAAGAGAGGAACAACATTTCAATATACGAGATCAAGATCAGACAAAGCTAACACCAATGAAAACTCATTAATCTAAACAGTGATTTCATTTCTCACAGCCACAGAAGCTGCCTGTTCCACTGAACACTTCCAGTACTTTATCACATAAATGAACATAAACAAGATGTCAGGTGCTATATGTCAAGAAATCCCAATAACAACATATAATTTTTTTTTGGCAATTGAATGAGTTAAAATATCACGCTGTTTTAGTCTAGTGCAATAATTACTGAGTCAAGGTCAAAGATATTCACAGCGGTCTCAAAATAGAATAGGGAAAAAAAAATCACCAGGAGCAAAGTGTTTCTTCCCTGTTTGATGCTAGAATTAACACTGAAGGCAGTGCTGATTTCAGCATTAATGCAGGCTAGACCTAGAAAAAACACATTTAGTCTTATAGTCAGAGTCAGAGCTACTCAGCAAGGAAACAGGCCCTTTGACTGAACTCGCTCACACTGACCAAGATACACATTCATGCTAATCCTATTTTCCTGCATTTGGCTCATATCCTTTACTATCCAACCACCTGTCCAAATGCTTTCTAAATGCTGTGATTCTATCTGCTTCTACCAGCTCTTCTGGCAACTCATTTCATTTACCGTTACTTTCTGTTGAAAATTTGTCTCTTAGATCTCCTTGAAATAGTTCCCCTCGTACCTTTAAACCAATGTTGCCTCACTTACACTCTCCTACCCTAGGCAAATGACCAGAACAAACTTAGCCTATCAAAGCCAGTCATAATTTTATAAAACTCCTTAAGGTTACCCCTCAGCCTTTTCTGCTTCAGTATAAACAATCTTGGCCCATCCAAACTCTCATGGTAACTGAAGCTTTCTATTCCACAAAATACCCTGGCAATTATCTTCTGCACGCTCTTTCTACTATTGCCGTATACTTTCTACGGTGTAGTGGCCAGAGCTGCATACAATGTCACAAGTGGGGCCAAATAAATATTTTACAAAATGGCAACATGTCAGCCCAACTCTTATATTGAATACTCTAGTCTAGAAGTTCCCAACCTGGAATCCACAAAATCCTCTGTCAATGGATGGGATCTATGGTGCAAAAAAGACTGGGAACCCCTGCCCTAGGCGATGAAATCCATTCACCAACATTTTCAGGGAGCCGTGAACTTGTACTCCAAGGTCTCTCTCTATATCAGGGGTGGGCAAACTTTTTGACTTGTGGGCCACAAAGGGTTCTAAAATTTGACAGGGGGGCCGGACCAGGAGCAGATGGACGGAGTGTTTTGGTAATACACCTCATAAGAGAAAATAAAATATCATGGGATATGTAGAAAACATGTGCTTTAATTTCAATTGAAAATGAACAAATGCATTACAACAAAATATCTGTCTTTGAAGTCCCATGGTATTTAGCTATTTATTGAAATGACTTTTAAAACACTGAAAAGTAAATGAATAAAATACAGCTTTTTTTTAATAGTAACATTATTTTAAAGCACTGAAAATTCTGTTATCCTTCAAGATATTATCAGCATCACTCTCCTCCTGACTGTCTTTATTTCAAAAACAGTAGGAGATGCAGGTCTACTTGTCCTGCTCCTTCTTATTCAATTGTCCCCTGTGCCAAAACTCAACAACGACCAGCACAAAGACAGAACAGTGACAGCACGCCAGTATGCGGAGCACGTTATTTGATCTGGAGCGCATTTTTTATTTTGAGAACGTACATGCACCTGCGCACTACTCATGTCCATCACTTAACAGAAATGACATGAAACATGTAAGGCTTATTGAAAAAAATATTTTCAAATGCATTTTTTACATAACACAACAAAGAAACTTATTTTTAATTTCAGTGAGAACAGTGTTGTTGGTCTCCCTTTTTAGCCAGCGCATCAAAGTCTGGATTTAGTTTTGTTGTGGCGATTCTCAGGATGGATCTGAGGTGTTGGTCAGTTAACTTGGATCTGTGGCTGGCTTTGTTGATGTTCATGACGCTGAACGCCTGTTCACACAAATAGGTCGAGCCGAACAAAGAGTAAAGCGCAAATGTGGAGTAATACGCTGCACCTCAACAAAGGTTAATGTATATAGAGTGCGTCATCTATTGGGAAAACGCCAGAATTGCAGGGAAAAAACGTTAACAAGGTTTATTAATATAATTTCATCAAGTTCTGTGGGCCGGATTAAAAAGCTTAACGGGCCGCATATGGCCCGCAGGCCGTAGTTTACCCATGCCTGCTCTATATCAACACTTCTAAGGTCTCTGCTCTACAGCATCTCCACATCTGTTTAGTATTACATGAACCAAGATACATTACTTCACATTGTTCTGGATTAAATGCCAACTACCACCATCCACCCAACTACAGAAGGAATCTATATCCCTCCTGTATTCTTCAGCAAACTTCCTCACTATAGATAATTCCACCCTCTGAATCCGCCTACCATGTCAGAATCAAAATCAGGTTTAATATCACTGGCATATGTCGTGAAATTTGTTTGCGGCAATAGTCCATTGCTCTACATAATATAAAAATTATAAATTATATTCATAAGCATATATTAAATAAGTAAATTAAATTACATTATGTAAATCAATCTCTGGGAGTGAAGCATCACAGCCATTCATGATGTTAGGTTTTACTTTGTAGGAAGTAATGGTCTGCAAACTCTGCCAGAGCTGATGTGCGTCGATTCCACCTCTAAGCGTGTTTACTTTGTTTACTTCCTTGCCTTCAATTTTCTTTGTAACCCCTTCAAAAGAAAAATTCAACCCTGATGCTTAATTTTCCAAGCACAAAATCATGCCAACTCCCCTTAATCATTTCCTGTCTTTCCAACTGATAGTAATGCTAAGAAATTTTTCCAACAGTTTCCTTTCTACTGATGAAAGGCTCAGCGGCCTGTAATTTCCTAGCTTAACCCTACTGCCCCTCTTTAATATGGGTGCAAAACTACCCTCCAGTCTTCTGGTGCCACATCTTTTGCTAAAGATTATGCAAAGATCTGCATCAGAACATTAACCTGCACTCTATAATACCTTGAGGATGGATTCCATAAGGCACTAGGAACATCTCCATCTTAATATGAATCAATAAGTCTAACAGTTCCTCTTTCCTAATAGAGTGACGTTTCAAATCATCAGCCTTTGCTTCCACTAACTTTTGTCTAGATGTTGCCCAACTCGTGAATACTGACATGTAACACTCATTCAGGACACACACATATCTCCTAGATTTCTCTTTCGGTTTCTATTCTTTCCCATCATTTATTGTTGTCATTTACTATTTCTTAATGTCCTCACTCAGCAAACAAGGAGAAGCTGAAACTTACAACTATGACATAACTTTGCAAAAACAAAACAAAAAAAACCACTCAGTTCACAATATCCATGTTGTTTTTTGAAATCATCAAATCATTCCCACTCATGCTTCTCTGGCAATGATTTCTGATTCAATTCCCTTCTGAAAGTTAAAGCAAATCTGTATCTACCAGAATTTCAAGTAATGTATTCTAACTAATATTAATTCAATGCAAAAGCAGAAAAGAAATATTTCTTTTACATCTATTGGTACAGTGTATTCTAGTTAATTGGGCCATTGGTTAATCCGGACAGCTGTTTATTTGAGACAACTCAAAGAACAAAATCTAATCAAGAAAATTGCTACGATTCTCTTCATTTACTTGGGACACTATGCCATTTAATTGGGACAGGAGACTGTTACTGTTTCTAACTCGAATTTGTCATATGCACTTGTGTGACCATTAGCTGCAAGACTGAGCTTAGAGTGAGTCATTTTTAAATAGCATCAGTTGCATGTGTTTGTGTTTAAAAAGCCATACTTTTTGTCACTAACAGTTGTCAAGACATAAGCAATAAGACAGTTCAGAACAGTTCGGCTCACTGCATTCAGGCTTCAAGTTGCTGGAAACAGTTGGGAATGACAATGAAATGATAAGTTAGGAATTACGAAAAATTTGAAGGTATGACAATCATCTTGCATGTTACAATGAAAATGAAGATTTGGAGGCTGTTAGCACCAAAAGCATAACATGAAGGCAGTCCATTATCTGCTATAGGTTTCAGTAGGTATCTGCACTGATTTTGTCAATTTTCAGTCAATCAAAAGAACATGGCAGTGTGCACTGGATGAATTTCTCCGTCAATAGCTATTAGGAACTAACACCATTTTATTGTACTGTAATAGTATTGATAGTGTTCTAATTTGTTCTGCATTTCATTTAAATGCATAATTTGTTACTCAAGTAAATGGAGTTTGCCTTTTTTATACCTTTTCTTTTAAACTATTTCCATGAAACTTGGGGAAGCCACTTAATTGGGCCAAAATGTACTGGTCCCGTTGTATCCCAATTAACTAGAATCCACTGTACCTTGAATATGTATCCTCTCCCTATTGACACTCCTGCAGTAAAAGCAGTTTCTTTTTATTTTGTTATAATTAAGCTTCCTACATTCTTACCACGACTAGAGTTCAAAGATATTTCTACACCTATAAAACACATTGGGGCATCCTTAGACCATAGAAATTGCTTTATAGTTCACTTAAGTTTTCAATTCACTATTATTGTTCATAATGTTAAACACAGCCAAATTTCTCCATGCATTCTCCCCATGACCACATGGGTTTTCTCCAGGTTCTCCTGTTTTCTCGCTCAGTCCAAAGACATTCCGGTTGGTAGGTTAATTGATCGTTATAAATTGTCCCATGATTAGGTTAGGTTAAATCAGGGGTTGCTGGGCAGTGCAGCTCGAAGGGCTGGAAGGGCCTATTCTGCACTGTGTATCAATCAAACAAATAAGTAAATAAATAGAACTGCCTCTGTGTTAAGATAACGGATTTCAGCTTCCCTACTCCATTTAACTGATCAATGACCCCTGGTGACCATTTTAGCACATCCACATTGCGGTAGAACTGAGCAATACTATTGCCTCCTGATTTATATTGTTACTTTACAGAAGTCATTATGGAAAATGGTTTTTAAATCTATCCCCGATTTCCAACATGCTTTGAGCATGGAGCATATTATTAAAAAACTTAATGTACTGAACGCATGCTCAATCATTCAGTATCTAAATATCCAAATAAGAAAAATGTTATCTGACACATAGTTGTAGAAAACAAACAGCATTTTTGCACCATGAGATTGGATAATTATAAACTGCTGTCCTCATTAGCACACTGCCTTTATTCAGAGTCTGTCAGACAGCCAAACGAATGTGCATGCTAGTCTCTTGTAGATTTGGCTGACTGAGCAACGATCACCAAATACTCCCTTGCATGGTCTACAATGTTGGAGATGCACGTTGATATGCTTTATAAAAGTGTATTAGCTACTTTCTCAAATAAATTTAAATGGATGAATTCCAAAAATACTTTCATTTTTAAAACAGAAAGTAGAGAGAATGCCCCACAGCCAATCACAAAGAAATGAACAAACAGAATACATGGAGAGAGCTGTTTCACTCCTGAGAAGGGGAGAAAGAACTATCTTCTGTATTTCCAGTAAGTTGGTCAGTTATCAACTTAAATTGAATTTAAATGTTACGACGTGATTCTCAAGAATGCATCAACTCCCACACTATAAAGGAATTGGAAGGGATAGTTTGTCAAGTATGTAGAGTTCCCACCAGAGACAGTACAATACTGGATCTTCTCTTTGGGAATGAAACTAGGCAGGAAACTGAAGTGCGTGCAAAAGAACACTTTTGATCTAGTGATCATTTAGATTTTAACTGATTATGGAGAGTGATAGGACTGGTCCTTGGGTTGAGATTCTAAATCCTAAAGCCAATTTTGTTGGCATCAGAAAGGATCTGGCAGGTGTGGGTTGGGATACCAAAGAGATCTTGGTAAGTAGGAGGCTTTTAAAAGCGAAATGTTGAGAGTACGGAATATGAATGTTCCTGTTAGAATAAAATGTAGGGCTAAAATGCTTCAGAAACCTTGGTTACAAGGGAAAGAAAAAGGAGGCACATATCAGGGAGAGGCAGCCAGATCAAATGAGGTACTTAAGCATAAGAAGTGAAAGAGACCAGTTAAGAGAAATAGAGAAATCAGGCAGACTAAAAAAGGACATGAAGTTGCACAGGTAGACAGGGTGAAAGAGAATCCTAAGGGTTTCCATAGCTATATTAGAAGCAAAAGGATAACAAGGGACAAAATTGGTCCTCTTGATAATCTGCATGGTCATCCATGACATGAAGATGAAAGTGATGGGGAAATCTTAACTAAATTTTTGCATCAGTATTTACTCCGAAGACTCAGAAACTACAGAACTGAGGAAAAAAAGTAGTGAATTCATGGACTTATCAGGATTACAAGGAGGTAGTGCTGACTAACTTGGCATGAATTAGGGCGGAGAGATCCTCAAGGCCTGACAAGGTATCACCTCGGATCTTGTGAGAGGTTAGTCAGTGGACTGGTGGACAGCTATTATTTGTCATTTGTTAAAGAAAGGATCCGAGAATGAGCCAGGAAATTATAGCCCATACAGCCTGACATCACCTATGGGTAAATTATTGGAAGGCATTTGAATGGTCAGAATATGTAAATAGATAGGACTTGATTAGAGACAGTCAACATGCCCTTGCACATGGTAGGTCATGCCTAATCAATCTTATAGAGTTTTTCCAATGAGTTTACCAAGATGATTGATGAAGAAGACAGTGGATGCTGTCTACATGAACTTTAGGAAAGCTTTTGACAAGGTCCCACATGGGAGGCTGATGAAAAGCTTAAGCTGCTTGTATTTGAGATGAAGTAGCCAATTTGGATCTAACATCGGCTTAGCAGAAGCCACCAGAAGCCTGAGACAAGTGAAGTACAATGGGGATCTGTGCTGTATTTGCTGCTGTTTATCATCCATATTATTGATTTAGATGATAATGTGGTCAACTACATAAGCAAGTTTGTGGACACCAACACTGGGGGGCATAGCAGACAGAGAGGACAGCTATTAAAGCTTGCTGCATGATCTCAAGCAGCTGGGAAAATGGGCTGAAAAATTGCAGATGGAATTTGACACAGACAAGTGAGGTGTTGCACGCTGGAAGGACAAATCAAGATTAAGACTTACACAGTGAATGATAGGGCTCTGAGGTGTGACATAGAACCAAAGGACTTGGGAATACAGATTCCTAGCTCCTTGAACAGTCACCTGTAGTTAATCAAGGTTTTATATTAATTTTTAAATCAGTAAATAAAATAAATCCATGATGCAAGAGAACCCCACTCTTCCCAAATATGTTTCCACATTGACAACACTTCACAAAATACTATTGGCTATGTGTGCTGGCATATTGAAGACATAAACATACATTATCCCTTTGCCTCCATAGAGGCTGCTTGATTTTCTGAGTTCCTCCAGCAGTTGGTTGTTTTCTCCAGATTCCAGCATCTGCAGTCTCTTGCGCAACACACTAAAATGCTGGAAGATCTCAGCAGGCCAGGCAGCATCAATGAAGAAAATGAACAGTCGACATTTCAGGCTGACATCTTTCATCAGGATGAAGGATGATGATGGATCTTGGCTCAAAAAGTCGACTATTTATTTCCCTCCAAAGATGCTGCCAGATCCGTTTCCATGAACAACTGTCTTCTCCTATTGTATTCATTCTTCCTAAGTCCTTTATCTATCCCACCTATCATCTCCCATCTTATTACTTCAAGTCCCCTTCCCCCTCCCTTCACCTTCTTATTCTGGTTTCTTCCCCTTTCCTTTCCAGCCCTGATGAAGGGTCTTAGCATAAAAAGTTAACTGTTTATTCCCCTCCATAAATGCTATCTTGAGTTGCCAAGTTCCTCCTGCATTTTATGTGTGCTGTTCCAGATTTCCAGCATCTGCAGTCTCTCTTGCATTAGCAATCTCTTGTCCTTCTTTAACCTTAAACCATCTTCACCTATTTTGCAATTGATTGTCTATCCCATTTTTTAGAATGTTCATGCAATGCATACTTGAAAGAGATCAATAACTTATTCACTCTTGGTATTTACTGTTCTATGTAAACATGACTGAAAGCAATAAAATGAATTCTTATAATTTCTTTATGGGAAAAGTTCTTTGATGATTTGTTTTATGATCTTTGCAATTAACTACATACATGCTTGCTGCATAAAAGTTTACTAAATATTTCAGACTTTCCAACTAACGTAGACATTTTACAGAGTTCAGAGATCCTAATACCTCTCACATCCTTGCATCTTAATGGATAAATTCAGAGGTCTAAAATTATGGGGTCTCTGCAAAATCAAAATTACTGTATTAACTTTTCTTCCTCAACTGTGCTCCTAGGGCTGTGTCGTGACACTGAAACAGCAAATGTATGAATAATGCACAGAATGTTTTGAATTACTCTCAGAGAAAATGTTATACACAGAAGGAGGCCATTTTGCTAAATGACTCTCTTTGAAAGAGCAGGCCAGTGAGACCCTCCTACCCATTTCTTTCCCAGTGATCCATTTCTGTGCTGTATTACCTACATAAATGCTGTAAGGTGGTTAAGAGATGCTGGCATTAATAGAACTGAAGATGAAGAATTCATTACTGTAGTTGCGTATAGTGCAGATTCATATTGGAATAATACTCGTGCCCCATTTTAACATGGTTAAGTTTCATTTAAGTCTCCCAAGCAAACCTATGCTATAGTAGCCTCAGCATCTTGAAGCTTGCAATGAAAAAGGAAAAAAAATATTTCACGATAGTTGAACAATCTGCAGAAGCGTTTGATGTCCTAGGACCTAGCTTGTGTTTTAAATCATAAAGTATCTAAGGGAACAGCTATAAAAGTATTTGGATACATAGAGACTGATAAGAGATAGTTAACATGGCTTTGTGTGTGGTTGTGTCCAACCAATCTTAAGAGTTTTTTGAGTAAGTAACCAGGAAAGTTGATGAAGGCAGTGGATTTTGTCTACATGGACTTTAGCAAGGCCTTTGATAAGGTCCAACATGGGAGGTTGGTCCAAAAGGTTCAGTCACCTTGGCATACAAGATGAAGTAGCAACCTGGCTTCGTGGGAGAAGCCAGAGAGTGATACCAGATGGTTGTCTCTCTGACTGGAAGCCTGTAACTAACTGTGTGTTGCCGGGATTGTTGTTGTTTGCCTTCCATACAAACAATCTGGATGATAATGTGATGTACTGGATCAGATAATTTGCAATGACACGAAGATTGAGATGCATAGTGTACAATGGGGAAGGCAATCAAAGCTTCCTGTGGAATCTGGACTAGGTAGGAAAATGGACTGAGAAATGGCAGATGGAATTTAATACAGACAAGTGTGAGATGTTGCACTTTGGGGGGTAACACATGATTGAACTTGCATGCTGAAGGGGACGGCAATAAGGGGTAGAAGAGGGATCTCGTAAAGCAGATCCATAATTCATTGAAAGTGATGCCACTGGTAGATAGGATTGTAAAGGGAGGTTTTGGCACATAGGCTTTCATAAATCAAAGTATTGAGTACAGGAATGTAGTTGTTATCTTGAAGTTGTACAAACTTTAAGGCCTAATTTGAAATATTATTGAAGATTGAAAGAATACAGTGAAAACTTGCAAGGCTGTTGCCAGAACTTGAGGACCTGAGATAGAGCGAAAAGTTGAAAAGGTTAGGACTTTCTTCTCTACGGCTTAGAAGGTTGAGGGGAAATCTGATAGAGGTATTCATAATTATGATGAGTGCTAGGTTCATTTTTGGGTACAGAACAGGTAGCAATTAACTGAATGGACTTTGGCCACTAGCCTTCAGATTCAAATATACATGAAGATTAAACTAAAATGCAGACCACACAGACCAAGAAAGAGGCACTTAACTGATTGTCTACATATGCATGGATCCAATCAACATCCCATTTCATAGATATGACAGTAATATACACTTATTTTGGGTGTGATGGTAGGAAGATCTATACATTTTAAATTGTTAAAATGTGTAGTACAAGAGGGCACTGTAAATATGGATTTACTTGAATTGTCCTGAATGTTCTTTGATCTTTAGCACGTAAAATGTGTGTAGTGTTGGGCACAGGCAGACCTTCCCCATCTTCCCCCCACCTCCCGAAAGAGTCTTCATACGATGCCTGCCTGCTGTATCTTGTTTTGTTCAATAAGAGGCTGCTTCATACCTACTAATACTTTTCCCCAGTGACTTCCATTCATGCAAGGGGTATGGTTAAGGTAAATGCAAACAGGCTTTTTCCACTGAGGTTGGGTGAGACTAGATCATGGGTTAAGGGTGAAAGATGAAAAGTTTAAGGGGAACATCAGGAGGAATTTCTTCACTCCAAGGGTGGTGAGAGTGTGGAACAAGCTGCTAGTGGAAGTGGTGGATGCAGGTTTGTTTTTAACAGTTAAGAGAAATTTAGATAGGTACATGAATGGGAGGGGTTTGGACGGCTACAGTCCAGTGCTGGTTTATGGGACTTGGCAAATTATTAGTTTGGCATGGATTAGATTGATCAACAGACCTGTTTCTGTGCTGTAGTGTTCTATAACTCTACAATATCCAAGGTTTTTGAGAATAAATCAGTTTAAGTATTTAATGATACAAGTTTGTATACAAATCTTCCTAGTCACACCCAATAACACTGAAAACTCCCTATAGATGTGAAAAAAAAGACAGAAATCCCCAACAAATCCCCAAATAAATGTACAAAAACACTTTCTTGTCTTGGGAAAAAAAAGCCACAAGAGGAAAATCTGTAACTGCTTATCTTGCATAAACAATCTGTGTATGTTTCCCAACAAAAAGGCAGTATTCATCATTAAGGATTCTTTTTGCCCAGGACATACCTTCTTCTCATTTCTACCATTAAGGAGGAGGTACAGGAGCCTGAAAAGCCACAATTAAAGATTCAGGAACAGCTTCTTCCCCTCTGCCATCAGACCTCTGAATGGATAATGAACCCATTATCCATTACCTCACTATTTTTTTCCTTTTTTTGAGCACATCTACATGAAACACTGTCATAGGAAAACAGCATCCATCATCAAGGACACCGAACATTCATGTTCTCTTTTTGCTGCTGCCATCAGGAAGAAGGCACAAGAGCCTCAGGACTGACACCACCAGGTTCAGGAACAGTTACTAACCCCTCAACTATCAGGCTCTTGAACCAAAGGGGTAACCACCCAACATCACCTGCCCCATCACGGAAATGTTCCCACAACCAATAGACTCACTTTCAAGGACTTTCATCTCACGTTCTCCATATTTATTGTTTATTTGTTTTTTATTATTATTATTATTATTTCCTTATTTTGTATTTGCACAGCTTGTTGTCTTCTGCACCACGGCTGAACGCCCAAGTTGGGCAGTCATTCATTAATTCTGTTATGATTATTATTCTATAGAATTATTGACTATGCCCACAAGAAAATGAATCTCAGGGTTGTATAAGGTGACATGTATGTACTTTGATAATAATATTTCCTTTGAACTTTAGTTTTATATTCAATATCTTACTGTAATTTATAGTTTTTTAAATTACCTATTGCACTATACAATTGCTATAAAACAACAAATCTCACGTCAGTGATATTAAACCTAATTCTGAACGTTTAGTTGAGAATGTCAGAGATCCATATACCTGTAATTACAGTCGTGCATTTAGTATATGAATAAACTACTGATGTAAATAAATACAACTTCTGCATGTTAAACAAGTGAACAGCACAACAGATAAATCAGACTACAAAAGACTGAGATTCCCACAGGCACAGATTATGAATTTAAAATGGATTATCGCTTTCACAATTTTAAAGCAGATCCACTATTTAAAACAATACCACCGATTTAGTACCTTCAACCATAGCGTGAATTAATTGATATACTTCTCCAAGGTCACAGATACAATCGAGTTTAGTTTTACTTGATGTAGTGGGATAGGAGTTCAATTAACAATGTGTTGTTAATGCAAAACACTAGTGTATCTTACATAAGGCTGACTTAGCCATCAAGTCTCTTGTGACTGAAAAATGGCAGGCACTACCTCATAACTTCAATGTTATAAGTGAAGTACACATGTACATCTTTCATAAGAGTTCAGAAGAAAAACAGGACAAGCTTTAGTTAAAAAGCTTCACCAAGCAATCATTGTCTATTGTTACTTGAAATAGTTCAAGATCATCTTGCCTTGGCAGAAAAACTTCAGTGAGACTACCAACATTTCAACACATTAACAACTACAACTTTGGAATATGTGCATACAACATCCTGGTGTTGCAGCCAAATGATTGCTTTTACTGCATAACACAAGCCTCTCCATGATGTTCAGTACGGAAAGTGCAACATTGCGGAGTTTTCCCACCTTTTGCAGTAAGGAATCGAAACAAACATTCTATGCCAGTTTGCAAATCACACAGAGGATACATCATTATAGTCATAGAGTTCTACAGCACAGAAACAGACCCTTTGGTCTATCTACTCAGTGCTGTACTGTTACTCAGCTTAGTCCCACCCACTTGCATCCAAACCATAGCCATCTTTCACCCTTAACCTAGTCTCACCCAACCTCAGTGGAAAAGGCCTATTTGTATTATTATTCAATTCAATTGAGTGATGAAACTACAGTGGTCTTCACTAAATAAAAGTTTTTTGTATTTTTCAGAAAGAGGCAGAGAGTGGGTCTTCTTTAAAATTCATCCTCATTTCTCAAAGTGCTTTCATATTTTTTCCTTTATAATTTAACCATTAGTTATCTTATTGGGAATTGCATTCCTCAAGACCAATATATCCTTTATCGTGTTCCCAGATCTCCTCCTCCTGTTGAAAACGTGACCTAGATCTTTGTATAGTTGCAGCAAAACTTCTACCCCTTTGTATTTCAGTGATAAATAGACTGGAGAGCATTCTATCCCATTAAATGCTTTTTACGAGAGATCACATCCACTGTTCTCTCCTTTATAGATCTAAAGTGGTTGATATCAGATTTGCCATAATGAAATCCATTTGCCACAGTTTTGTCCATTTGTTTGATCTATTAATATGCCTTTATAATTCATTGTGTTCAGATGCACTGACTACAATGATGCTTTTCTTGATATCAGGTATAAATTATAAAAGAATAAACAAGCATTTTATATGTACAAGTCACAATTGGTAACAAACTACTGGGCAGAATGAATGGATGATAAAAATATCCGTTGATTATAAAAAAAGATGTGTATGAAGAATCAATTTAATCTCACTTACTAAACAATATCTTTTAAAGTACAGTGGAGCAAAATTTGACTATGGGAATAAAAATAAAAATTACATCAAGAAGATAAACAGCATTTTTGAGAGGAAAAACAACAATGAAATTGATCCCTCCATTTAAAATGAAGAAGCCGTTTCCAACTACCCAGGATCGAAGTTTCAGAACATTTTTTCACACCATTTGTAAACCAAACTATGCCACTGATGATAACAACATGGCTAGAAAAGCAAGACTTGTGAAGAATGCTAACAGATACAGTAATATTAAGAACTGAAAGTACTACATTTAGAAATTGTGCTGAAAAGCAGTCACACAATGAACTGTAATTGAGGCTGGCACTAACAAAGTCAGTCCCTTCACTCGCATTCACAGTTTCTGTATGAAGCTGCACAGTACCAGAGATAATGGCAAAATACACAAAAGATGCCATCAGAGTAGATTGAATTGTTGATAGCAATGACATGATAGAGAATGCACTAGAAATGAAACACATGAAACATATCTTACTGAAAGCCAGCAGAGCAGTGGAAACTTACTATCATGTGAAACTAAATCATAGAAACCAACAATGAGCACTTACAGTTCAGTCTGCAATGCTGCACAAACACCAAATCAGGGAACTTTTGTTTAAACCTATCTGGGCAATAAGTAATACTCACAAATGTTCCCAGCAGCGAATTAAGGAGAAAAAGTCTTGTGTCTGCAGAGGAATGCTCCATCCCCATTTGCCACCAAACACAAAGTATGGATCAAGTAAATAGCTGTACTGTGATTCTCAACATCATTGAGTGCGAAGCTCTCAACAAGAGGAATTCCTTCTGCCAGCAGCAGTTAAGGAAAATAAAAGAGGTTGATTTTCTCAAAGCTATAGTGTAACAGCTGATGAATACCACGGCTCATGCTGGTTTAAATAGGGCCATTTTTACAAAGCTTGAAAAACTGCACAGGCACCATCTGCAGCACTCTTCATTTTAAATACAAAACGCATTTAGAGTATATGAACAAACTAATTCCTACTTTCTACTTCAAGTTAATCTCAGCTACCATGATCGCAACAATGGCAATACTGCAATGCAAACCCAAATAAAAATGATCACACATTTGAAGCATGTGTAAGAAGTTCACTGTGACTATAGGAATGAAACGTGGCGCTACATAGTATCATCTTTTTATAGACAGGATGGCAATAAGGGAAAAAAATGGTGCAAATTGCAGCATTTTGCCTAGTTAGAATTAACTATAAATAACAAACAACATAAATTTTGACTAAGTCATTGTAAGTCAGAACAAGGCAAAGTGGTATTATACGTGATAGTGCAGCTAATGCATCATCATCAATACATTATGTATCTAACATATTCAGATTCCTAAAGTCCAATTTAAAACTAAATACTAATTGTTATAAATGTACGCTAGAAAATTTCAAAGCAGCATCAAATCACATGCTTCATTGTCCTTGGATTATGGTGACTCAGTTAAGCCCATGTGTGGGGCACAGTAGATCTTAAACAGCATGAAAGTGGCAGTATGTTTTGCTGATGGGATAATTCCCAATGTTTTTCCTATTTATGGCAGTCGAATTGGTCTATCAATAGTCAGATATTATGAAGAACAAAATGGCAACACCATCAAAAATAAATCTTTACATTCCACGTTCATATGAATTCAAAGTAATTTTTAATGTTGAAGTCCAAACTCCCACCATAATGCAGAAAACCACTAAACGCATTTTTATGGCCATTTTCTAATTTACTCTTCAAGTACAATGGTTTAGCCCAAATTTATGTTGTCTACTTCTTAAACTTTCTTCCAAGTTCATTTACAATACCTCGAATTATCAAAACATATGGCATTATGTTTTTCGTTAAGACTGGCCAAGAGATTTTTAAGATAACACACAAAACTATAGCAGACTTCTTTACAAACTGTGGCAAGTTCTCTATTTAATGACACATCAATTTATCTGGATATCAATACCCCTTCAGCAATGCAATTGGGGCCTGTGAAAGCAGACATTCATTTTTAATTGGCACCGAAAGTGACTTTCTAAGCAAGATTTATTTAAATGTTACATTGACACTTTACAGTGTCCAGTATCTCATAGGATTTCTTATCATATTTTACACATTCCTGAACAAACACAAGTAAATCACACGAAATAGTATTATTCAATTCAAAAGGATACTTCACTACTTTGCCTTGGCATATCATCCTGAAAAAAAAACTGTTAACTCCCCAAATATGTTTCAAGGTTTAGGACTTCAAAGTTCTGTTTTAGCGTACCACCTTCTCCTTATGCTCGCACACAAAAGCAGCAAGTAAATTGAACTTTAAAGAAATCAGAGGTCTCCACACCATGCCTCATGCCATCTGCACTGATCTTTACCTCGGGACTCCACACTTTCTACTGTTTTATGGTTGTAGCCTTATTGGTCATACAACAAACTTGCAATATGACCCAACCAGGCCAAAAGTGACTGTCACTCAAAGTGCCAGCTGAAGTCAGCCACGGAATCAAATCAGGCAATTAACATCATGGTGCTCTTTTCATTATCAGTGCAATTGTTCTGTCAGGTAGAATCACGATTATAGCGTTACTATACCGCACCTACTTGGCCAGGCTGACACAAATGAATTTAGGAAGAATTTCCAATAAAAGCCAGACCATGAAGGGTTCATCATGGATATGTCCTTCTCCTCCTGCCCCCACCACCACTCCACAACTGTTTACAAAACGCAAAGCACATTTGCTGCAATCAATCTACTAAAATTACACAGTCCTGACACGACTCGGGCATTTAACATAATTGTTCCTGGAGGATGGCGGGGGGGGGGGGTCTCATTTTTGTGGTGGGGAATAGAACATGAAGCAGGTGCATTACAATCACTGGGGAATTCATTCTCTGGGAATTTAAATAAATCAGCATCTTGCACGGGAAAATGCATAGGATATTAAGCAGGGCTGAAAACACTAGCCTTTTGCTGAATGTGAATTATGCAAAACATTCAGGAAACCTTTATGCTTTGTTATTTAAAAATTAAGTAAAAATAAATTGAAGCCCTACGCTCCACTAAACTACATGAATTCAGCAAAGGAGTTTATATATCACACCAAAAATTGTTAAAAGCACAGAATACTGAAAAGCTGAAATAATATTAACAAATGTGAAACAAGGAACAATATGAACATGCAAGTTATAAAGAGTAGTATGTTACTCAGTCCATTGGCTGAGCTTTATCATGTAATAAGATCAGGTCTGACCAACATCACAGATACAAGGTTTGAGCATTTAATTACTTGTAATAAAGGAGCATATACTTCAATATAAACACAGAAACATTTAAAGAATTAGTCAATGTATTCTGATGTTATCAGATGTCACACATTTATAGGATCCCCTTCAGCTATTAACTACTGACATACGCTCTGACTAAAAACATGAATATAATCCAGTATATTATATGAGGTATTTTATTAGGAACATCTGTTCATTAATGCAAATATCTAAATCAGCCAATCACATGGCAGCAACTAAATACATAAAAGGATGCAGATATGGTCAAGAAGTTCATTTGTTGTTCAGACCAAACATCAGAATATCAGAAGAAAAGTGATCTAAGTGACTTTGACCATGGAATGATTGTTGGTGCCAGACAGGGTGGTTTGAGTTTCTTAGAGATTGCTGATCACACACAACAACAGTCTCTGGAGTTTACAGTGAACAATGTAACAAACAAAAAAAAACATCCAGTGAGTGGCAGTTCTGTGGGCAAAAATGCCTTGTTAATGAGAGGTCAGAGGAGAATGGCCAGACTGGTTCAAACCAATAGGAAGGTGACAGCAACACAAATAACCATGCATTACAACAATGGTATGTAGGAAAACATCTTGAACACTTTGAACTTTGATTTGGATGGGCTGCTGCAGCAGAAGACCACAAACATAAACTCAGAGGCCACTTTATTAGCTATAGGAGGTACTTAATAAAGTAGCCACTGGTGTATATTAGTACACTATCAGTATTGTCTTGAATTATATGTAACATTTCTGGCCAATTCTAATACAAACCATGGCTAAAGGACAAACAGTTAACACTCCTCTATATTTACATGATACTCAATGAAATTGTTTTTTAAGTTTTCACAAGATCTCAGGCTCAATAGAGCAACTGTAATTCAGCTCTACTCTGCGTACAAGCAGAAATGATAACTAGTCTGCCTGTCTATGCATGAACACCAGAGCGGCTCAAAGACTTCCACTCTAGGCTTATTGGGCACAGCACATCTGTTGATCAATGTAGAAATAGAAAGCATATCCCAAATTGGAACAGAGATTAGTTTAACATATCAATAATAATTGGAACAAAATCTTACAGATATTGTAAACCCAAGCCTATATCCCCATGCCGGATAAATCCGTAACCGAAGCTTTTTCTCTTTGTTTTTACCCTCCGTCCACACTAAAACGGCATTTTCATCCCCCAAAAATGGAGCTTTTCAGAAACGCTTTCCAGGGTGGGTTATTTTTGAAAACGCTGCTCAGGCAGATCAGTGTGGACAGCGTAACCGGAGACTTTTGAAAACGCTATCAGACGGCAGCTATTTCATTGTTTTCTTGAACGCAACCTAACAATTTCAGAACAGACGGCAAAGAAACTGAAGCCAGAAGAGTTAGGAATGTACTTGCCAAATACTTTGACCCATAACTTACTGAATAAGTAAGTATACTGTACTCACTTTGCCTTGTTTTCTGTCCTTGCTTGTATGAAGGTGGTTTACCTATTTATGCAAGTACTTCTCTGACAATAGATGTGTAACAGCCTAATGTAACATTGTATGGAAATACAAGATAACACTGACGCAGACATGTTTTATATATTTAACAAGGTGCTTTATTAATACAACAGAGTTAGTCAGTTTTTCAATGTTCGTCGTCAGCTGGGTCATACTGTCATTGAACTCCCTGTCGGTTGCCGCCGCACACTCCAGTATTTGTATTTTTTCAGTTTTATGTTCTCTTGCGTGAGAGCCAACAGCTGTCCACCGTTTTAAGTTTTTCTAGTCTGTAACCACAGAAACGTGCACTTTTATGGCGAGATTCGACACCAAACATGTTGCTTGTTTTCGGTAGATGTGTCCTGCGATGCGCAGTAGGAAGAGATTCGCCGAAACCTCCGCTTCAGTGTGGGTAGAAATATTTTCAAAAACGCATCGTGTGGACGCCTATCATTTTTACACGAAACTGACGTTTTCAAAATTATCCGGTCTAGTGTGGATGTAGCCTAAAACATTAGTAGAAAATGCAGGAAATAGTCAGCAAGTCAGGCAGGATCTGTTGTAGTGATTCACATTAACATATCAGGTGGATGAAACTACATCGGAACATGGGCCTAAGACCACAACCTATAGACTCACTATCAACGATTCTACAACTGCTGTTCTCAGTATTATTTACCTGAGATACAGCGCAGAAAAGGCCCTCCCAGCCCTTCAAGCTGTGCTGCTCAGCAATCCCCAATTTAACCCTAGCCTAATCATGGGACAATTTACAAAGACCAATTAACCTAGCATCAGTACATCTTTGGACTGTAGGAAGAGACTGGAGCATGTAGAGGAAATCCACTTGGTCTCTGGGAGAATGCACAAATCCCTGACAGACAGTGGTGGGAATTGAACCCAGGTCGCTGGTACTGTAAATCATTATGTTAGTCACTACGCCACCACACCGCCCCAATTTATTTATCTGGTATTTGCACAGCATCTTCTTTTGTACACGGGTTGCCTGTCAGTCTCTGTGTGCGGTTTTTCATTGATTCTGATGTAATGTGAATGCCTCCAAGAAAATGAATCCTGGGCTAGAATATGGTGACATATGCATACTTTGAGAATAAATTAAATTTTTTTTTAAAAAAAACTTTGAGCTTGGTCTAAACCACACAGCAGAATTCTATTTATGGTTTAAAGGTTGAAGAACCCTGAAAAATCTCTGAACTCCAAAGGACAAAAAAAAAGTACATCTCAGAGGAAAATAGTTCGAGGAGGAGAGAATATATTGACAAAAGGAGATAAAGTAAGAGTGAATTATAAGGATCAGTAAAAATCAACTGGGCTGGAGGCTGAATCACTATTTAAAATTTATAAGATTTTGCATATTCATTGGTACATTGAGCCAAAAGTCATGTAAAAACCTATAATACCATAAATGCTAGCAATATGAAATAAAATACAAAATATTATAAATGGGATAGGCAGCATCTGCAGGAAAAGGAAAAGAATGTTTGAGGTCAGTGATCTTTGAATTTAACGCAGAAGATCAGAGAAAGAGGAAGGAAACTTGTATGATCTAGCTAGATTCAGAAGCTGTGACTGTGATCACCAGCTTTGGTAGATTCCAAATCAAAGACAAGAGGAGAAATAAAATATTTATGATGATCAATGGAATAAAAAAATAGAAATGCTGAACAGAATAACTTCATGGTGGGAATTCTTATAAACTAACTTTTTAAGCATCTTGGACTCCAGTCTGTGCATTTCCTTCTCTCTTCTGATAACACAATTTAACATTGCCAGCCCAACTCAAAAATCAGATTTATTATCACTACCTTATGAAATTTGGTTGTAGTTGCAGTATAGACACAAAATAACTATATATTACATAGTAAATAAACAGCATAGACACAATTAAATGAGGTAGTTTTCATAGGCTATTCAGAAATCTGATGGAGGAGTTAGAACTGTTCCTGAATCATTGAGAGTGGGCCTTTAGGCTCCTGCACCTACAACCCTAAGGTGGTAATGAGAAGAGGGCATGCCCCAGATGATGGGTATCCTTACTGATGCAGCTTTCTTGAGGGAATATCAGTTATGTCCTTGATGATGGGGAGGTCTGTCTGTACCTGTGATGAAGCTGGCTGACTCTATAACCCTCTGCAGCCTCTTGTGATCCTGTGCATTGGATCCTCTACACCAGGCTGTGTCGCAACTCATCAGAATGCTCACCATGGCACATTAATAAAGATTTGCAAGTCTTTGGTGACGTCCCAAATCTCCTCCAACTCCCAAAAAAAATGGAGCCATAGGCTAGTAGTGAACTTTAGTGGAAACTCCTAATCTCCGGCCCTAACGAATTATGCACTAAGAACCATAACGGAGTATTCACCCTTGAGTCATGCAGATAACTGCAAGAACTTTAAAAAAAAAGGTCGGGTTTTGAAGGCCAAAATTCTTAACAACAATGCTAGGGGTTTCCCTATTGTGCGGGTGAACTATGCGGGAATTAGCTTTGCGCTAATTCTAACAATGAACAGTTGCTTCACAGCTGAAAAATTCATAGATACCATAGCAATCTGTTAAAGCTTTTTCAAAAAAACTGGTGCCACTTCTAAAAAGTATGACAGAATGGTGATTTTACTGTGAAGACCATTTTAAACCGACAAGAGCAAAAACCTATTATTTGTTGCATTGCAAGCTATTTTAGAAATTGAACCAAATGTTCAGTTTCAAAGAAGCTCCAACACTTGGAAAAGTTTATTGGATTTGTGTTCAACATACCTACAAAGCCTCCATTGCATCATGCTGGGTAAATCAGTGCAGTGAAGGCTTTAATCCAATCTTCGATCAAATTAGTTCACCTCAGATTTAATTACATAAGAACAACTCAGCAACTCCATGCTAAATGTTGTTGTCTTATTTATTCATTCTTGGAATATCAACATCAGTATGGCTAGCATTTATTGAGCACCACTGTTTGCCCCAGAGAAAGTCGTATGGCCAGCTATCATTTCAGATGGTTGAGAGTCTGGAAACACCCAAGGTGGACGGACAGCAAGTTCCCTTCTTTGTGGGATACAAATGAACTACCCAAGTATTTTTTTGTCAAAGCATCTGGCAGCTTTGAAAATTAAGAACAAAATACTGGAAATCAGAACGAGTAATACTCATCAAGTCGATCAGCATTCATAAAGTTAACAGAACTCTTGTTTCAGGTTGAAAAGTGTACTGTATGGCCTACAGTATAATAAGGGACTACTTTATGTTTTAGTAACACGTCATTGAATGCGCTTTTAGACACCTATTGAGGATGCGCTTTTAGGCACCTATTGATCTGTACGTGTGTGCAGAGATCGCATTATGCCAGTAAAGAGCCATGAAACCTAGCTCCCGTCTCCAGCGTCTTTATTAATAGCATTGTTGTGTAACCAGCACAATCACAAACACATACACAACAAAAACCTTTAGTCAAAACCCTTAATAGTTAACATTAATCAATTTGCTTGGGGGTGGCTTTGTGAATTTGACCTCTTTGATAAAAGATGTGAAAAATATTCAGCAAATCAGGTGCTACCTATGCAAAAAGAAACTTTAATTGCATCAACTGAGATTAGGGGAAATTAGTGGAAATGACAATATATATTGGTGTTTGAAAAGGAACCTGGAGATCGAAACATGAAAATGTTCCTTCAATATGAGATGAAAAAGTAGCTTTAAGAAACAGGAACAGATGTCAAGTTACTTGTTTCCTCCCTTTTAAAAGATATTGATAGTAATATCGCAATTTTCCTAAAAATGGAAGATTAATGCACTTCAAATAAACAGGATATTTTCACTCGGGCTACATGTGTGGGGAATGGATGCAGCTCAGATGTGTAACATATCCATCATTAATCCTTTGTGTGATCAAATCCTCTTACAATGCTTTTGAGATTCATCCCCCAAGAATCAGTGGTTTGAAATAGATTGCTTATAATTGGCAAGCTGAATCATAAATAAGTTAGCTGTCACAAAGTTGAAAGCCGAATCAACAGTGTAGATAGTTGAACCACAACATCCTCAAATGGAGAGCTGAGCTCAGCTGCAAACGTCAAGCTACTTCCCAAAGAAACTGAGCTTTGAATCAGTCGAAAATAACTGCAAATAATGCTGGCTGGCTCTATTTCTCATTGCTGCAGAGCAAAAGGTAAAAATCTATCAGTAAACCGAAATTACCAAGTGCCCTTTCTCAGTGAAGTATTGCAAGAGTTGGCTCAGAACATATGGCAATCTTTATTTTTAAGAACATTTTCAGAATCAGAATCAAGTTTAATATTACCAGCATATGTCGTGAAATTTGTTGTTGTGCAGTAGCAGTACATTGCAATACAGAGTAATAAAAACTGAATATATAAAATATTATATATGTGTCAAAATGGTTTTTGTGATGTGTCTGGTGTGGTAGTGTAGTGGATAGCGTCTGTCACTCTCACTTTTAGTTTCCACTGCTGGCTAGCAGTCTTGCAAAATTAAGAGCTGAATATGAGAGTCTCTCCCTGCCAGTACACAGCCTCTCCAACAGCAAGCCTCATGTAGCGCCTCCTCGCTGACGGCACATGGAAACTGAACTCCTCTCGGACTCAGGCTGAACTACAGATGATGGGGAGGAGGTCTGGCCCCTGCACACATACGCTTGTGGGAGAGACGAAGGCTACGGGAGTAAACCCAGACAAGCAAATCTGGAGTGCAGCCCCTAAGGCAGCTGGACGTCATTGAAAATATTTCCTGCAGCTCCTACAGCCAAACTGGTGCCAAACTTATTGCTTCATAAGCTTTCCCTTGGACTATACTGCTGAGGCCGAGAGGGGTATCTTGATGACTGGGGAATCTCAGGATTTCCATACCTTCTGCCCAGGCTTGAGAGGATGATGATCATCACCCATTGTCCTTCGAGACAGATGGATACCAAAACTTCAGGAACTTCACACACCTTGGTAATTTGATGCACTGGATTGTGGAGAACTTCACATGTTTTAGCCTATCTATCCTTGTGGTTGACATATTGGACATTTCAGTGACTAGATTAGCGACAGTTAAAGCAGACTCCTTTGTAACCAACTCCATTAACTTGGAGAGCTATTGGCCTTGTGGGTAGGTGGTGAACATACTTATAGAAATTAGAAGGTGACCTTCACCAAAGAATACCTACCATCAAACTACAATATTCAAGCCAAATTCTGATTTGGCTGACTCTTCCACAATGTGGATAAAGACGGAACTCTGACTGAATGTCACACAAAGATGAACATGCTGTACATCGGCTAAATGACAGCGATCCATTAGAAAAGTAGATGATGAAAGCTGCCTCAAAGCCCATCTATGTCGCACATCTACAGTGATTTTATTATTCCACTTGGTTTTATTGTTCCTCTTCTTTAATCTTTAAGCCATGAATCTATTTATTCACATTCACCCTTTAAGATAACAGTTACTCATAACCACATACAAATAATTCAACTATTTTCACTTCAGTTATCTGTAAACTCATTCCAAGCTTGAAGTCACTAGAAGTCTGAAAATAAAACAATGAATTCTTCAAATACCATCTTCCATGATTCCTTTAAACTAATTTTACCCTCCAATTACCCATAATACCATTCAAATTATTTTGTCACTTTAAAAAAATTCTCAACTTGTGTGTGGCTGGTGAATGGAAACATTATTAGTAAGCCGCATAGCCTAAAGTAGCTAAAAATGGAACAAGACATTCTGCTGATGCTGGAAATCGTGCAACATGCACAAAATGCAGGAGGAACTCAGGTCGGGCAGGACTGATGGAAATAAACAGTTGACGTTTTGGGCTAAGACCCTTCATCGGGGCTGGAAAGCAAGGTGAAAGATGCCAGAATAAAAAAGTTGACATGAGGGGAAGGAGGCTGGCTAGAAGACAATAGTTGAAGCCAGGTAGAAAAGGTAAAGGACTGGAGAAGGAATCTGATAGGAGTACAGAGTGGACCATAAGAGAAAGGGAAGGAGGAGGTGCATTAAGGGGAGGTGATAGGCAGGAGAGAAGAGGTTAAGAGGCCAGAGTGGGGAATAGAAGAGGAGAGGGGGAGGGAAACTTTTTTTAAAAAAACCAGAAGAAAGTGGAACAAGTACTCCTTCAGTATGCTACTGCATTCATTGTAAAGAAGTGTTACTATTTTTGAGTTGCTGCTGTTTTGACTCTGGGCATTTATTCACCAAATGCTGGCATATGGCAATAAAAGCAGAATCCTATGACTGTTTTTCCTTCATTTGTTGAAACCTGGACTCTGTTTGCCAGACCAGTACTTATTGCCCATCTCTTGGCTGAGAAGGTGGGGGTTGAAACACATTCTTTAATGACTGCAGTCCTTCTTTATAAAAGAACTCCTACAATTCTGGGGGCAGTTTCAGGATTTTAATGCAACAATATGACACCTTCAGATTAGGAATTACACGCGAGTTGGAGGGGAACCCGCAAGTGATGAAGGTGTTCTATTAACTGGCTGTCCATTTCACCTAGTCCCTCAACACCACCTCTTTAGTAAAGAAAACACAGCAGTGTCTCAGCTTTGAGGAGATTGAGGCCAGTGAGGCTCCCCTCCCCACGACCCACCCCCCCAACCAATATTCTAAACAATTTTTTTTAAAAACAGGACCACCATCAAGAGTGGCCTGACCAGCTAGATCACTGTCTGATACAGAAATTGCAAGGCATCTGGCCACAAGACCCTACAAAAGGTTGCGAGGACTGCTGAGAGAATCATGCCAGACTCTCTTTCACCCATTTGAAATATTTACCAGTAGCCCTCTGATCCAGCCCACAATCTCTTTGATCACCTACCATCAGGCAAGAGTATCCATATCATTAGGTCAAATACTGTTTGGATGGGAAACAGCTTCTTCCCCCAGGTCGTAAGACTACTGCACCCAGGTCTCACCACATATTAAACTTGTGTCACAAATGAACCTTATTATTTGCCAATTTATTTTTGGTAATATTATTTATGAGTTATGTGCAAGTTTTATGCACTGTGTTGTGCAACTTGGTCTGGAGGAACTTTCTCTGGCTGCACACATGTATACTGTTGAAGTGAGGATATACTTAAACTTGATCCTCCTTGGAGGCCTAGGTTTTAAGATTTATACAGCTGCTAGCAGAGTAGTCTGAACATTTAGCTACAGTGCACTTTCAAGTGGTACAGATTGCAACCAGTGTGGACTGGTGGAGAAGGAAATGTATATTTAAAGTGGTGGATGTGATAACAATCAGGCAGACTACTTTGTCCAGGATGGTATTGTAGCGCCTCATTTCCTAGCATATCCGAACCGACTCACAATTAGATAGCCTACGGGGGTTTGCGAGCACAGAGCTTTGGAGCCTCTTCGCCATGGGGGGCCGGTTGACAGAGGCTTAAAAGTGAGGCTGAAGTTTTCGAATAAAGTTTTTCCTTCGACTGCAGTTACCGACTCCGTGTCGTAATTTTAGCGCTGCTTGTAGCACACCGCTACAATTGGTGACCCCGACGGTCCAAACGATTTTTGGACCAGAAATGACCGACGCCGCCTCTGTTCATGCGGTTTCGTTGAAACTGCCGGGTTTCTGGACACAGCGCCCGGACCTATGGTTCCAGCAAGCCGAAGCCCAATTCCACGTTCGCCGGATCACCTCAGAAGACACCCGCTACTACTACGTGGTGGGCTCCCTCGACCAGGACACAGCTGCCCAGGTCGCGGAGTTCGTACAGTCGCCCCCGGCAGACGGCAAGTACACGGAATTCAAAGCCCTGCTCCTCAGGACTTTCGGACTCTCACGGCGCGAGCGGGCTGCCCGTTTACTGCACCTGGATGGCTTGGGCGACAGACCTCCATCGGCTTTAATGAATGAGATGTTGTCTCTGGCCGAGGGACACACAGGCCTCATGTTTGAGCAGGCATTCCTGGAGCAGCTGCCCGAGGACATACGCCTGCTGCTGTCCGACGCGGATTTCAGTGACCCCCGGAAGGTGGCAGCCCGGGCGGACTTGCTGTGGAACGCCAAAAAGGTGAGCGGGGCGTCCATCGCACAGATCTCCCAACCACGCTCCCGGCAGCAAACCAGTCCAGGCCCGGCCGCAGAGCCCACTAACCCCCGGCCCAATGACCACTGGTGCTTCTACCACCAGCGGTGGGGCGCAGAAGCCCGCCGTTGCCGCCCGCCCTGCAAGTTCCCGGGAAACGCCAGGGCCAGCCGCCGCTGATGGCTACGGCGGCTGGCCATCGGGATAGCCTCCTGTATGTGTGGGATAGAAGGTCGGGACGCCGGTTTTTGGTCGATACTGGGGCTGAGATCAGCGTTTTACCTCCGACGAGTTACGACACCCGCAGCAGGGCACCGGGTCCCCCCCTGAGGGCCGTGAATGGCAGCACAGTAAGGACCTATGGCACCCGTCAGGTGCAGCTACTGTTCGGCCCCAGCCAGTTCACGTGGGACTTCACACTGGCCGCCGTAGCCCAACCGCTTCTGGGTGCGGATTTTTTGCGAGCTCACAGCCTGCTGGTTGACCTGCCCAGGAAGAGACTGGTACACGCCGAGACCTTTCAGACGTTCTCCCTGGGCGCGGCCCAGTTGCCAGCCCCTCACCTCGGCTCCATCACGCTGTCCGACAACGATTTCACCAGGGTCCTGGCGGAGTTCCCATCGGTTCTGGCGCCGCAGTTCACAGCAGCCATGCCCAGGCACGGCGTACAGCACCACATCCCGACACAGGGACCACCCCTCCATGCCCGTGCTCGGCGGCTTCCCCCGGACAAGCTCCGACTGGCGAAGGAGGAGTTCCAGAGAATGGAGGAATTGGGGATCGTCCGGCGGTCCGACAGCCCCTGGGCTTCCCCCCTGCACATGGTGCCCAAAGCGACAGGGGGCTGGAGACCGTGCGGCGACTACCGCAGGCTGAACGAGGCTACCACACCGGACCGCTACCCTGTGCCGCACATTCAGGACTTTGCGGCAAACCTGCACGGCGCCCGGATCTTCTCCAAGGTCGACCTTGTCCGAGGGTACCATCAAATCCCGATGCATCCTGACGACGTCCCCAAAACGGCTCTCATCACCCCGTTTGGCCTCTTCGAGTTCCTCCGCATGCCGTTCGGCCTGAAGAATGCCCCACAGACGTTCCAGCGGTTAATGGACGCGGTGGGACGGGACCTGGACTTCGCGTTCATCTATTTGGATGACATCCTCATAGCCAGCGGCAGTCGTCAGGAGCATCTGTCCCACCTCCGTCAACTCTGCGCCCGACTGAGTGAGTACGGTCTTACAATCAACCCTGCCAAATGCCAGTTCGGACTTGATACCATTGACTTCCTGGGCCACAGGATTACTAAAGACGGGGCAACCCCTCTGCCCGCTAAGGTAGATGCGGTCCGCCACTTCCCCCGACCCACCACGATCAAAGGCCTTCAGGAATTCGTAGGTATGGTCAATTTCTACCGCCCCTTCCTCCCTTCAGCTGCCCGGATCATGCGCCCCCTGTTCGCCCTGATGTCGGGTCCGAGCAAGAACATTACCTGGGACGAGGAGTCCGCCACCGCTTTCGTTCAAACGAAGGAAGCTTTGGCTGACGCCGCAATGCTAGTACATCCCAGAATGGACACCCCTACCGCCCTCACAGTGGACGCATCAAACACGGCAGTCGGTGGGGTGCTGGAGCAGCTCATCGCAGGTCGCTGGCAACCCCTGGCGTTTTTCAGCAAACACCTGCGGCCACCCGAGCTCAAGTACAGTGCTTTTGACCGGGAACTGTTGGCGCTCTACCTGGCAATCCGGCATTTCAGGTACTTCCTAGAAGGTCGGCCCTTCACCGCGTTCACGGACCACAAACCGCTTACCTTTGCGTTTACGAAAGCATCCGACCCCTGGTCATCCCGCCAGCAACGCCACCTGTCCTACATCTCTGAATACACAACGGATGTCCGGCACGTCTCGGGTAAGGACAATGTCGTGGCGGATGCGCTCTCTCGCCCTACCGTTCATGCCCTTTCCCAAGGGGTAGACTTTGAGGCACTGGCAGAGGCACAGCAGGTAGATGAGGAGATTCCGAGTTACAGGACTGCAGTCTCTGGTTTGCAGCTCCAGGACTTCCCCGTGGGCCCAGGTGAGAGGACCCTACTCTGTGACGTCGCCACCGGCCAGCCCCGTCTGGTCGTCCCCGCAGCCTGGCGGCGGCGACGTGTTTTCGACTCCATTCATAACTTGGCGCATCCCTCCATCCGGACAACTGTCCGGCTGGTTTCCAGCAGGTTCGTTTGGCACGGTCTCCGCAAACAGGTCAGTGAATGGGCCAGAACGTGCATGCACTGCCAGACGGCCAAGGTTCAGCGGCACACCAAAGCCCCACCGCAGCAGTTCCATCCCGCCCACCGGCGTTTCGACCACATTCATGTGGATATCGTGGGCCCCCTGCCAGTGTCGCGCGGAGCGCGTTACCTCCTGACTATCGTGGACCGGTTCACAAGATGGCCAGAGGCGGTCCCGCTCACCGACACCACCTCCGAATCTTGCGCCCGAGCCCTGCTCGCCACCTGGATATCCCGCTTTGGTGTACCAGCCCACATTACCTCCGACAGAGGCGCCCAGTTCACCTCCAGCCTGTGGTCAGCTATGGCCAGCCTTTTGGGGACTCAGCTGCACCATACCACTGCCTACCACCCACAGTCGAACGGGCTAGTGGAGCGTTTCCACCGTCACCTGAAGTCGGCCCTCATGGCCCGCCTGCGAGGAGCCAACTGGGCGGACGAGCTTCCCTGGGTCCTTCTCGGCATCCGCACAGCGCCCAAGGACGACCTGCACGCCTCGTCGGCCGAGTTGGTATACGGCGCGCCCCTGGCCGTCCCCGGGGAGTTCCTACCAGCCCCGAGGGGGCAAGAGGAAGAACCCGCTGCAGTCCTGGGCAGACTTCGCGAGAAGCTCGGTAACCTGGCCCCCATACCCACTTCACAGCATGGGCGGCACCCGACCTGCGTACCCAAAGACCTACGGAACTGTAAGTTTGTGTTTGTACGAAGGGGCGGGCATCGGCCACCGCTGCAGCGGCCATACGAGGGGCCGTTTACGGTGCTCCGGAACAACGGGTCCACGTTCGTGCTGGACGTTGGGGGGAAGGAGGAGGTTTTCACGGTGGACCGCCTCAAGCCGGCCCATGTGGACCTGGCGCAACCGGCCGAGTTTCCGGCGCCTCGGCGCAGAGGCCGACCTCCCAAGCAGGTTCTGGCCCAGGCTGTGGACATTGGGGGGTGTATCGCCGGTTCTGGGGGGGGGTTATGTAGCGCCTCATTTCCTAGCATATCCGAACCGACTCACAATTAGATAGCCTACGGGGGTTTGCGAGCACAGAGCTTTGGAGCCTCTTCGCCATGGGGGGCCGGTTGACAGAGGCTTAAAAGTGAGGCTGAAGTTTTCGAATAAAGTTTTTCCTTCGACTGCAGTTACCGACTCCGTGTCGTAATTTTAGCGCTGCTTGTAGCACACCGCTACAGTATAAAATTTCTTTTGAGAGATGTTGAATCCCCATCAAGCAAGCAAAAAATGTGTGCCTTTGGTTGGTGCTGCAGATGGGGGCAAGGCCCTGGGGTGTCATGAGCCAAGTCAATTGCTGCACATGCAACCATGGCACGTTGAGTTAAGATTCTCATCAAATGGTGACCCACAGGAGAACATGTTGCATGTACCTGGTCACAAGTTTACAGACTGTGACCAATATGATCAGAGGAATAACACCATGTAAGTTCAACATATCTCTTAATATCAAACTCTGTGTCAAAGAATCTAACACTGCAAGCCAAGATGAGCATTTTGTGTGTGTTGCTTGGATTTCCAGTATCTGCAGATTTTGTGTTTGTGATAAAAATAAGGATTTTTTAAAAAAAATGTGCATTACTGTCACACAGTGGTGCAGATGGACATACCAGTCTGCAGCTCAATCAACACGAGCCTTGAATGGATGTGAATTGTTTGCAACCTGCCAAAGATCAAAAAGTTTACCCAGGCACAGTTTTTCTTTTTCAATCTTCTTATTGAATTTTTCTAGACAAATAGAGTGGTCATAATAGTACAAACGGAGTGGGATCACATTGTTGGCAATTAATGCATGTGAGTAGAAACTACAGGTAACACCAAAATAATTGACCCCCTAAACTCTTAATATAGACAAGATACAAGGAAATAAAAAGATGGAAAAACCCCCCAAAAAAACAGTTTTTTAAAAACATTAGCAGTGATGAATTTTCAGAGATAACTTTTATTAAAGTGTTGGAAAATGATCTTGTTTAATAATAGAAATGACCGAGTGTTTCTGTGGAGCATATTTTGATAATGTTCAATTGGTTGCTGTGTACTTAGGAATCAATCAATGGATTCAGATGCCAATGTTCTGAATTCCTTTAGTGATGGCCATATATTTTGATCGATATATTATACATAATATATTGGAGTTAAGTAACTCCAATAAGGATAGTGACCACATTAACTTAGAAAACCTATAGCACAATACAGGCCCTTTGGCCCATAATGCTGTGTATTGCACTAGATGGAAAAACCATGCATCCCAACAGATGGCCATCCAAACTCACCCTATCCAAGACACATTTGTAGAAAGATACTGCATCACATTACGGCCAACCACATTTAAAAAAAACACTAACCTTCAGAATTATGTCTATCTTCATATGATAATGGAAAATTAGCCCAGAAGAACTTCATGGCCAGTTTCAATTCATTTTAATAGTTTAAAATAATTTAAGATTTAAAATATGCTCAGATAATATCAGAAACAGAAAACAGGTTATTGATTTCTACCCCAAGCTCAGCTACAAAGAGGGCAATTAAAACTTTCCAACAATTGAAATACACGAAGCACTCATGAAGGCCAATACTACGCTTGCATGAAAAAGCTTGTGAACCCTTTGCAATTACCTGGTTTTCTGCATTAGTTAGTTATAAAATGTGGTCTGATCTTAATCTAAGTCACAATAATAGACAAACACTACCCGCCTAAACTGATAACATACAAACTTTTGTACTTTTCATCAAACAAGAGAAAATCACAGATGCTGGAAATCCAGGCAACACACACAAAATGCTGGAGAAACTCAGCAGGCCAGGCAGCATCTATGGAAAAAAGATTTTCTTGATCTTTTCAAGGATTCTCAGTTCCTTGGCCACCATCATCTTATTTTCACTCTGCATCTCCATATCCCATCAGAAAGTTCTCAAAGCTCTCTGTTTCTTTCTGGTCACAAGACCCAACCAGTTCCCCTCCACACGACTCTGCTCCACCTAGTAGAACTTGTTTTCACTCTAAATAATTTCTTCTTTGGGCCCTCCCACTTCCTTCAAACAAAAGGGGTAGCCATGTGCATTTGCATGGGTCCTAGATATGCCTGCCTGTTTGTCAGCTACGTGGAACAGTTAATTTTCCACGCCTACATTGGTGAGCATCCCACACTTTTCCTACGCTACATTAATGACTGCATTGGTGCTGCTTCCTGTACCCATGCTGAACTTGCCACTTTCACTCACTTTGCCTCCAGCTTCCATCCTGTCCTCAAATTCACCTTGTTCATTTCTGATACTTCCCTTCCCCTTCTCGATCTCACTGTCTCGATCTCCAGAGTCATCTTATCTACCGATGTCTATTATAAACCAACAGGCTCTCTCAGCTACCTGGACTGTATCACCCTGCTACTTGTAAAAACACTATCCCCTTCTTTCATTTCCTCCATCTCCACCGCATCTGCTCTCAGGATGAGGCTTTTCATCCTAGAACGAAGAAGATGTCCTCCTTTTTCAAAGAAAGGGGCTTTCCTTCCTCCATCATTAATGCTGCCCTCAACCGCATCTCTTCCACTTCACGCATGCCTGCTCTTTACCCCGTCCTCCCGCCACCCTTCAAGGGGTAGGGTTCTTCTTGTCCTCACCTACCACCTTTTTCCTCCAAATAACGCAGTATGCATTTCTGCCAAATAGTTCAACTTTTGTCTTATCTGTACACAGAACATTGTCCCAGAAACATCGTGGAATGTCCAGGAGGAGGTCTTTTCCAAACTTAAGAAGTGCAGAGGGTAAAGGGGCAAACGGCGAGCGCGCAGGCGCAGTAGGTGGAGGGGTGACCTGGAGGCGCGCAGGCGCAGTCCGCGAACGAGGGGGCCACGCATGCGTGTTGCGGCATGGCGGGGGTGAAATTTAAAACGAAGAAGTGCAGCAATTTTTTTTTTAAGAGCAGTGGTTCCCTCTGTGGCCTCCTTCCATGAACACCATTCTCGTTCAATGTTTTTCTTGTAGTGGACACATGAACACAGATCTTAGCAAGTTTTAGAGATTTCTGCAGGTCTTTTGCTGTTACCCTTGGGTTTTTTTCACCTCCTTCAGCACTGCATGTTGTGCTCTTGGTGTGATCTCTGCAAGATGTCTACTCCTAGGGAGAGTAGCAACAGCACTGAGTTTCCTCCATTTGTCAATAATACTCAGGTCTTTAGAAATGCTCTTGTAGCCTTTTCCAGCTTCACACATCTCTACAATTGTTCTTCGGTTCTCTGAAAGATGTTTTGACCGAGGCATAGTGCAAATAAACAGATACTTCTTGAGAAGAGCAGACTCTGTCAGTAAACATACATACATAGGGCAGGGAACCTCTACAACCCACACCTCCAATCTCAACTCATTGATTGCAATACCTGACTCCAAATAGCTTTTGTAGAAGGCATTACCCCAGAGGTTCACATACTTTTTTGAACCTGGACTATAATTGTTTAAATGTTGTACTCCGTATTGACAAGAAGTAGTATAATTGTTTGTGTGTTATTAGCTTAGGCAGATTGTGTTTGTCTATTATTGTGACTTAGATGAAAATCAGACCCCTTTTTATGAGCAATTAATGCAGAAAACCAGGTAACTGCAAAGGCTTCACGAACTTTTTCTTGGAACTGCAAGTGCAACAGCTGCTCCATCCTGGCACAGGAGACAAGAGCAGAACACCCACTCCAAGTGTTGGTGATTCTCAGCCAACTTCTTCTCTGCCCTTAAAATAACAAGACCCCGCAGCAGAGAGTATCAAGGAATTTGCCTACAGAGCTCTGCCACATGAATGGAAATGTACTGCAATTTGAAGCAATCTGGAAACTTAACAGCATTTACACTACATAAACTAAGAAAAATCCAGACCAATATATACAAGTTAATTGTTATACACAAGGCAACGAATTGCATATACTACTGTACGTCACAAGAGGTCCCTATTGGCATGAAGATGTAAACTCTTCCCCCTTGTGGCTGGTAATGGATGCTGTTAAGTATCCTGAAGCAACCCAGGTTTAGATTCAAGCAGGCATGTGTTACAGGAGTGTTGTGCTTCTAGAAAATAGACTGAGTTCCATACCGAATCCTCTTTTTAATAGATGCTTCAAGAAACAAGAGTTGAAAAAACAAACAGCAAATTCTATTACTCTCCCACCCCCCCCCCCCCCCATAAATTCTGTCAATAAATTTTATTCCATACCTAAATATTTTGGGTAGTGATTTTCTGCAAGGGTGTATTTTCCATTACCTGAAAGGCTGCAATGCAGAGGTTGCCTATATGTCATGACAAATCACTGCCAAGCAATGTACAGATAATTTGCGGATAATTTAGGGCTTTAGCTGACTCACTTAAACATTTTCATACACCAGTATTTGGCCTTCTTCAAACTAATGAACTTTTATTTCAAAGTGTCAGCATCAACGAATTTTAGCTATATTGACAACTTTAGCTGGAGTTAATTCCAGATTTAAAAAAATCATGTCACTGCAGGATTTCCTCATTACTTTAGCTTTCAACATCCTTAATATCTGAGAAATGACTATGGAAGCTTATTTTTTGCTCTTTGACTACAGATTCAGAATAGCACCATGTAATGCTCTCTTGGTTTGACTCATTGAGAAGAAAATTATATACCAGTCTAAAATATCAGGAATTAACTACATACCATATTCCCAAATCTTTCTGTTATCAGCATAAAGGTGATTAGATTTGTGACCAGCATCATCCAGAATCTGAATTGCTGCAGAGCAGAGTTGCAGGTCAACAACGATGATCAGCAACACACACAAAATGCCGAAGGAACTCAGCAAGCCAGGCAGCATCTAGGAAGAGAGTACAGTTGACATTTGAAATGTCAACTTCACTCTTTTCTTAGATGCTGCCTACCCTGCTGATTTCCTCCAGCATCTTGTGTGCGTTGCTCGGATTTCCAGCAACTTCAGATTTTGTTAACAATTATCAGTAACTCACAAAAGCCACAATAGCCCTGAAGTGTGGACAGATTTGGCCTTGCAGATTCAGATCATTTGGATATGTACCTTTCCCCACTACTAGAGTCCAGAAGGAACAGATGTGATTACTGATGGTCCCAGAAACTATCCTGTACAAACTCCTGACCTGTCATCTGATTTGTCTGCTCTCAGCTGCTATTACATGGGGCAGTAGTTAGTGCGATGTTATTACAGTGTCATCTGTAAGATTGGGGTTCAATTCCTGCCACCGCTTGAGAGGAGTTTGTATATTCTCTCCGTATAGCATGGGTTTCCTCTCACATTCGAAAGCTGTACTATTAGGTTTAGTGAGTTGTGGGCATGCCATGTGGCCACTGGAAGTGTGGTGACGCTTGTGGGCTTCCCAGCACAACAATCCTTGCTGATTTGATTTAAGGCAAATGACACATTTCACTGTATGTTTCAACGTACATTTGATAAGTATGTTTCAATGTACATTTGATAAATATAACTCTTCATAAGTATCATGCAGATGTCAAATAACTTTTGCACTCCTGACACCAATCTCACCTTATCATTATTCCTAACCCTACAAGTTCTCTCACCATGCCTTCTGACACCCATGTTAAAATCCATCTTTTTGTAAACCCATTTGTCTGGTTTCATATCTCAATTCTTCCCTCTACAAAAAGGCTGCCCGGAAATATTGGGGCCACACTTGTAAGCAGGACCCAATGGAGGGAAATAAAACAGGTCCACATAGAGTATTTACCATTTGTGATCTCAGCCTTGAGTTATCATGAGTTGGATAGAAAAAAATCATCACATCATGTCCACTTGCACCAAGGCAAAATAACATGTGGGTATCATGCAACATAATGCTAACTAGTGGGACAGCCAAATAGTAGGCATTCTTAAAATCTATAAAATAAAATATGTTCAGGTATCTCTAATGTCACAGTGATGTTAGCAAATTATGGAGTAACAAGAATATATAGCTAACTATATGAATCCACTGTTAGAACCTTGTTGCCATTAATTCCATGAATATAGACACTCTGAAGTCAGTATTGCATTAAGAACAATTCCACCCTTAAACAAGCCCTCTAACAGAGTTCGGTGGAAGTAGACTGGGAATTTTAAGTTCCTTGATACCAAAAATCAGACAGGTTTACTCTCCTTGTTGCAGACCTAGCCAAATTCTGATTATTCATCAATAAAGTGCCCCAATCTAATCCTTTTAAGGTCATTTTCAAAAGGATAAGGCTAATGACAATTTTATGACTGTTAAATTCAGTGGAATGATACAATTACACTTCCTGATCCTTTAACCTAGAATCTATGAACAATAAACAGATTTCCCTTGAATGCACTTGGCTACTCATGATACAAAATTAATGCCACATGTAATGAAATGTATCATTTCCCCCTACCACCCTTTTGAAAAATAATTACACAGACAATACTCAGATTTTACAGAAATAACAATGCATCTTGCACATTTCAAGGGAAAGTGATAGTTACTTGCAGTTAACAAACAACAATAAACTTATCTTAAATTACAAAGTGCAACATATTTTAGATTTTCAACCCCAACTTCATTTCTAATCAACATTTCTAACAAACATACCTGTAAATAAACCATTTCTGTGGACCGTAATGCACAAAACCTTGAAGGTCCTGGAAATGATTTCCTCTGCACTCACTAACAGGAACCCATTCAGTACTACTCTAATTCCCTAGAACAGAGGGCTTATTGTTAAACCTGCATATCTATCTGAAACACAAAAGCTAATAGGCTCAGCAAGCCAAGAATAAAACGGAACAAATGCCCTGCAATAACCTCTGCCAAAGATGCATTGCGGGACTATGCAACTTAATCCCAAAGGGAAAAGGAAATGCTGTTTGATTCCTCGTGTTAATTCTGGTTGTAGAACTTGGGGGGTTCAGGCAGAAGCACAGAGTGAACCTGCTCTTCAATTTTTAATTTCTCTAGATACAATAAAATCCTCAGCCTATAACACCTACCAATTTGGGTTGTGGGTACATTCTACCAAGCCTGCAACCATCACTTCTCTATTCTTAGATTACATCCCATGTCTTTCATACACACAAAGGAAGCCAAAATACAAAAGCTGCAAGATTTCAGTAAGACTTATCCAATTTTTCCTAGACCTTTCACAAAGTTAACTCTTACACGTTTACAAAGCCTTAACTTTACGAGCAAACTCCGGATTTCAGTCATATGGGCATGAAGATAATTTTTTCATCCACACTCTGCAGCCGTACTAACTTTCTTCCAAACCATGCCCTTATCAAGGAGGAGAGGCTGACTGCATAAAGGGTAAATGGCAAAGATTTTAGGGAACTATTTCTCTCTGCCAAAGCTGCGTGCACCTCAGTACAGCTGAGATAACTTATCTGGCAGCTTCAATCAGTTTGTTATTTTTGATTTCATGTCAGAGGTTGTTGAATTGGGACCTGAATTGGAGGTATAAGCTCATAATCAAAAATGATGTCTCAGTGCACAGCATCACATTCAAGAAGTGCTATCCTGAGGTCTAATTTGTCACACAAAGTCATGACTAAACTTTGTTTGACTCAAGTTCACATACTCCTTTACCCAAAGTACAGCATGGTGGATTAATCATCATTCCATCATTAAGCGCAATAAAAACTAATCAATTGATATTGTTCTTATTATTATTGCCAGATCAGACTGGAAGAAAAGCAAACTTCCCAGCACAATTGATGTGCAGTAAGGGTCTCTTTTCTACACAACTTTTGCTTTTGACTTAAATGAGTAGCTAAACTGATATTACAATTGTATTGTTCATACTTTGGATACGTTTGCTTAATTTTTCCATTTTCTACCGCAGGACCTGGCTTGAATTGACAAAGAAACACAATTTTGAAAGGTGAGATTGCCGAAAAAATTCTGTAATCCAATGTTGGCAATGTTCCTGCAGATTACAATTTATTATTGATATCGATTCATCAGGTCCTGTGCATTTAAAGCCCATTGCTAAACTCTGTTGGCAGCTATTGGTGGTAAGATCTACATTTATTTGTTTATTCATTTATGGAGATACAGCACAAAATATCCCCTTCCAGCCCTTTGATCCACACCACCCAGCAAAGCCCTGATTTAACCTAAGCTAATCACAAGGCATTTTACAATGACCAACTAACATACCAACCAGTATGGCTTTGGACTGTGGGAGGAAATCAGAGCACCTGGAAGAAACCCACACAGTCACAGGAAGAACTCTTTGCAGACAGCAGTGGGAATTGAACCCAGGTTGCTGCTACAGCAACTGTGCTGTAAGTAGGATGGCAATGTGTGACACACATTGTCACTTTTATTCCTGATTTGAGCTGATCACAACGACTCTGTACTACATGGAGTAAACAAGTGTAAATACACTTGCAGAGAAACAAGATCAAGTGACATTCCCACTCACTATGCCACTAAGCAAACTCGCCTGGAAAGTTTCAGTGTATGGACACTGACATGATTAGACTTGTCTGTGAGATTCCCAATTGCTGAAGCGATCAACACTCACTTATTGTATTAAAAACAAGGGAGTGTCCACTTAGCAATGATTAAGAGGACTGTCAAAACCTATGAAGGAGTGTTAAAATAAGGAATTTGCAGATTCAAAAGTAACAAGCAGCAATGTGGGGAAGAGGGAATTGTGGGAGACTAGTAGTAGGGAAGTACAGAGAATTAAAAAAAGACAATAGAGTTGAGAAGCTATTGTTGGACTGTACCAAAATCATTTTAACCAAATATTAATTTTAGTGCTTTATGGGTTATCTGCAAGCTCTGCAGAGCACACTGCTGAATGATTAAACAATGCTCAAACAATGGCCTGACTCAGTTAGTTTTACTGCTCTCAGTATCCAATTCTGACATTCGATCCTTCTGACAAGCCGTATTCACTCACACTAATCAACAACTGCTTCTCAGGCTTATCCGTGCCAGAAGCACACTGCCACAGGGCAGTCTTCACCATCTCTGGAACAAGCCAACGAGAAAGGAATACTTTCTTGCAGTCCTGTGCACAAATACATTATTATTCAACTAAGTTGGTAGCTTTGAGCTGAGAGCTGTTGTCAAGGTCCAGCTTGACACTAGACCCCACTGCACCACATAGAAAACTGCTATTTTAACCTTAAACAAATGTACCATTTCCATATAAGAATAGAAATTTGTTACAAAACTGAAACAAACCATTGAGTTCCTAAATAAAGTGTCAGGAAATGCTCTAACAATGAATACATTTTTTTTAAAAACTGACATTAAAGCTCTGTCCACTGTGCCATTTCTCTCTCTCTAGCACCCAGTTAGTTTTACTGT